>NC_028637.1:100485952-100498940 GCF_001406875.1 Solanum pennellii
TGTTAGAATTCAAAATGTAAAGCATGTTTTTTGTTAGTGTTAGCTACAGCCTTATTAGTGTTTGTTAGTGTTAGCTGCAGCACAAGTTTGTTAGCTGCAAGTTGTATGAGTTTGTTAGAGTTTGTTAGTTAGTTACAATGTGTACAGTGTGATTCCAATTGTTAGTTAGAGTAGTTAGATGGTAGTTAGTTGATGTTGTTAATATAGCATACTCTATATATATGTAGAGCAATTGTAATAGTGAAAAGATAGAACAATTTTACAAGTTGAATACAATTTCCTTCTTCTTCTCTTCTTCCTTTCTCTTCATCTCAACATTGAATCTGTCCAGATTCAACAACAACAATGGTGAGTCCATAGACTCATTTTTCTTCAATATGTGTGGACGAGTTATTTCTTATAAAAAAAATGAGTTGATTAAATATGATTTATAATGTATAAAAGTACTATCTTGAACTATATGGTTTTATTTGGGCCATGATATATGTATGTACGGTCCTTAATAATTTCTAGAAATGGCATTCTTTTGGTTGCAATGTTGAATTGTACATGTTTTAAGCTGCTGTTGTACTGTATCTATGGTTAGTCTTTTTTATTTCTGATAAAAAAGTTTTTAGCTTCAAAAAATATATATATTAACATTTAATAAAGAATGTTAAAATCTTTATTGGTATGTTTTAATACTCATTGTTTAATGCACTATAACAAGAACAAATTTTAGCGGCAAAAAAAATACGCATTAATAAAGAATGATAAAGTTTTTATCGGCATTAGTTAAGTATCATTAGATACAATATCGCTAAAGCCTTTAAGAACATATACAAAGAGTGTTAATTACCGCTAACAATACATATTTAGTGATTATTGTTAATTAATTGTCGCGAAAGCTCATTTTTTTACGATGTTGTTATAGGCACTAATGACATTTATTAAGAATAGTGCTAGCTAAAATGTAATTAACACTGATAATGGACTTTAAAAATATATATTTTATAACAATTAAATTATAATTATTAACTAATCGTCGTTAAAAGATCATTTTTGGTTTAATGATAACTCTTTATTAAAATGTTGTCAACTCTAAAAACTGAAATGTGGTATTCACAATTTCTTCTCTTCAATTTTCTTTATGGATCTTTTGATCCCTCCCCATTTTTCTTTCCGACAACTCCACCTTCTCTTTTAATTTGTTTGACTTTAATATTGTACGAACAGTTAATTATTGTTTTTTATTTCATCATAATTTATATTACTTTTTAAAAAATTAACAATCATAATATACGTATATATATGTATATATATATTCAAATTTCATTGAATTAATTAATTTAATCCTTGATTATACTGAAAACAAATTGAAACAAATAAAAATTTTTTATCTGTCACATCTTTAAGAAATAGAACCGTAAAAAGCAATTACTTTATGGACGACCATTATATCATAGTTGTCCTGGAAATAAAATTTTAAATTATTGGATCACCAAAAAAATATAAATATCTTTTTTGCGCGAACAATATTTGATTGAGAAAATATGTATGGTTATTTTTCATTTTGTAAAATGCACAAATGTAAGTTTTTTTTGTTTGATTCCACTGGAGTTTTTTTACAAGTGGTGTCACCATTTAAAGTAAATAAAAATATAAAAGTAAAAATAAGACTTGAGCGAGTGAACTTAAACACAAAACTAGAGATTTTGAATTCAAACTTGAAAGAAAGATGAACAAGAGTATTTCCATAGATCAAATGAAATGGTAAATGTTACATTCAAAGAAGATAAGCATATGGTATCCAAAAAAAATCGACCTCTACCTAGTAATCACGATTAAATTGTTTGAACTTTTTAAAAATATTGTCATATTTGTGTTAAATCCTTCAAATACACTCTTTTAAGAGGATTCAAACAGATTTTTTTTAAAACGAATCTCAACAACATAGACTACCACACTAATACTCGCAGCAGATTAAAATGAAATAACCAAAAAATAGTAAAATTATTGCGTTGGGTGTATATGTTTAGTATAGTGTTGGGGTGGAAGAAGATGGCAGCAAGTGTTCCGTTTGATCTCCTTGTTCTAAATCTTGAACAGATGGATTTGGGTTGCGGTAAATTGCATATATAACCAGCTGCACTGCTCCAAGAAACCATCCCATTCCATTTGGTACCTTTTGTCAAATCACATTATATTATATACACTTAATAATTACTTGTAATTCAACTTAATTAGGCTATTGATCATATATATATATACTTCTATTAAAAAAATTGCTAAATATTTGTGTTTAAGGCGATTAGTTAATTGATTTAACGTTTCTTCATGATAAAAAGAACTAGTAACAACTCCCTCCGTTTCAATTATGTGACATAATCTTCTATATTTAGTTCTAATTTAATTTGAAAATGTCAACTATACTCTTCGTGAAATGATTTATAGTCATACAAATATTTGTCACTTAATTTGAAATTACCAACTTCAAAAGCTGTTCTTTCTCAACAAAGTCACATAAATTAATTAAGATGGAGAAAAAATAATAGGGATCTTAAAAATAAAAATTGTGTAAAGAAATTTATCGTGCATATGTATGTGCACTTGTTATATATTTTTATTTTTTTACGATATAAGTAACTAGAAGACTTTAAGTACTTTTAATTTATAAATACTAGACCATATTATAATGAATCAAACTTGTAGGTAGCTAAAAAGAGAAGTCTTCGTTTCTTAATTAGAAGTGGGCATCATTAATATATTGTTACAGGTAATTAAATTATAATTTGATTACAAAAACTTCTCTCAAGCCACTTGCCGCTATATGCGTGATCCTTTTGAATTTAAAAACTTCTTTTTTGTTCCTTTGAATTGATTTACTTCAAATACTTTATGTTAAAATAATTTTTTAAATAACTTTAAAGTGTTTGAGTAAAATTACAAAATACGTATGAATATTTATTTTTAAGTTAAAAATCAATCTGCTCGAATGTTATTAATAGAATTATGTTAATTGCTTGTTGTGGATAAACGAGACAATGACTTTGCAAAATATGTCATAAAAAAAATAAAAATATATTTTGATGAGGAATAGAACTTACTCCAAGAAACCAATCTCTCACAAGCACGGCGTACAATGTCCAAACGCCACCATTTAAGAAAAAGAAAAATGAGAGAAGAAATGGCATATACTCAACACTCTTACTTCTCACCACTGTTTTCTGCAAAAATTAAAAAAAAGAATAACAAAAATTTAAAGAGTGACTTAATTTTAAAAGGTAGCCCATATCAAACTGAATTAGCTTTTTTTTTTTTAATTTCATTTTTATGCTTTATAAATTCATTATTCCAAATTTAGATCGTCTAGAGATTTAGCACGCCACTTATTATTTAGAATTTTTCCATTTCCAGAGCGCAAAGTTGATCCATCTCACCACACTACTTGGTGGTATTTGAATAACTAATTAAACAATTATGAAAGAACATCAAAAAATTGCTAGAGATTATCATATGTTTCATATATATATATGTGCAAGAATCAAGTATAAGGATAATAGGATATACATTCAGCACTTAACATTTAAAATTTCGATTCATTATTTTATGCATATATTTCGTTTAGACCATATGGTGTTTGACAAAATTAGGAGAATTATTTTGTGGAATTAATTAAAGATTGGAAATTACCATAACACCAAGAGGGGAACTATACATGATGATGTTTAAACATGTGGCCAGGAAACCAATAACGTTAATTCTCATCTCTCCATATAAAATGAACTGTGCCAATAATAGAATTGTTGCTAAAATCACCACATTCAGAATCCCAGCTAGGATGCCTGTATTTTTCTGTTTAAAAAAAAGACAGCAAAAAATTAGTTTTTGAGTAATTATAATTATGAATTTTCGACTTTTTAGTGAATTTTTTCACGACAAAAAATAATTTAAAAGATAGTTGAAGATATTATTGGGAACATTTCCCCTCGTGCTTAATTTTACTCTATAATAATTAATAAGTATGCTGGGTGGGTCATATTTTGTGTGGACAAAAATGAACACGACAAAAGATGTACACATTGACAGACCTCAGGTGCCTCATTACCCCACAATTTGAAAACAAACTGCTCTATAGTCCTTTTCTCATTTCAATATGTTTAGCCAATTTAAAAGAAAATCAAAGATAATAAAATGTTTATTAATCTACTAATCTTAACCGTGTCATATCGAATGTTTAAATAAAAAATCGTTAAACACTTATTTAAACCGACTAAAAAGAAAACTATATCAAATACAAAATGAAAAATATTTGTTCTTGATTTAAACTTTGGAGAATATAATTATACCAGCAATCGCATTTGCATGTGTAGTGTCGACTTTAATAAATGAAGTACATGATTCAACTTTCATAAAAGCCTCAAAAATAGTAAATCATTAACCTTAACCTAGCTAACAAAATAAGCTCTTCCAAAACAAATCAAATAGTCACATTTGTTTTTGTACCAAAAAAAAAAACATGTCAATTCTTCCAAAATGGACTCAAAAGTAATGATTTATATTTACAAATTTAGAATGCCTTAACTCAAGAAAGGCTAAAAATTTCGAACCCATAGAGATCCACTTCTGACTATGCACCCATGATGCAATACTTCAGTTTCTCAAGTGCACTATACTATGTGATTAATTACATTATTACTCACTCTCATATTTTGATCAGCAAATTTGAGGAACAAAGCAATGTAGATAGTCTCAGCAATGACTCCAAAGCCATTGACAGTAGATACAAGGTAGCTTCCTGGCTTAATAATTCCATAATAAGTCCATAAAGATGAATTAAGCAATGTACAAATGTATGGAAGGCTATCAAAATCCTCTGTTGATTTATTCTGGACTATTCTTCTGAATGTCCCTCTGCAAATTAAAAATAAAAATTTAACAATTTTATAACTAATATTACAACTTTTGTTTTTATCTTAACATGTACCTAAAATTCATTTAGTGTGAAGGATAAAAATGAATCGTCTCGAGATAGAAAAAATAATTCATGGATAAAATTTTGAAGTCTTGTTTGATTGTCAAGTTAGAGATAACTTATCACGCTATTTATATCGTTGTGATGGGATAAGTTATACCAAGATAGCTATATTCACAATAATAAATCCTGAAATAACTTGTTTCCAATCAAACGATCCCTAATTAATTAATTACTTACACTGGTGCAAGAAACATGAGAACTGAAATGATGTTGCCTGAAATTGGAGAAAAAGAATCCTTTTTCAGCATTAAAAAGTATATATCAAATCAGTGATATATCATATACTTGAGATGAAATATTATATATAACCTATGATTCCAATGATGAAAGGAAGAGTTTCCATCTTGACACTTGAGGATTAGCAGGAGAAATATGTGTGTGAGAGAGAGAGAGAGAGAGAGAATGAGAATTATTGTATATGAGAAGCTTATATTTTCTTTTCTGGCTTTATATAAACAGGCTAATGACTTAGATTATGCACTAATGGGGAGTCGATATATTTTCTTGGTTGTTTAATCAATAGAATTAAGGGATTTTCTAATTATTTAATAACAATGAGAAAGGTTGTTTGTTTTATATATAAGTTGTATATCATTATACATGCTTTACAACAAAAAATAAAGTTCCACCTTTAATGGTCAGAGTATTCTTTAGTGTCAAACTATAAAACTTTGACTAATATTTTATAATGAATTTGCAAAAAATTGTTCGTTACTTTACATATAGTCTTCGAATATCTAATTCTTTTCTTGTTTAAAATATCGAATTAATGTAATCAAATTAAGTTGACAGAGAGAGTATATACTTGTTATCTTTCATAGTCGCTACAATAAAAACAGTATTTAGTGGTAATAAATGTACATATTAATAAAGAGTGTTAAAACATTCTTGACATTAGTTAATTGTAATCGTATCCAATATTATTAATTATAGACTTTGTGAACATTTACGAGAGTGTTATTGTCGCTAAAAATTTATATTTAACCATTAAAAGTCATTTTTAATATAGTAATGAGCAGAGATATTGGAGAAATCCGTCTATTAGAGAAAAAAATTACCTTGCCTTTGTTTGAGATTTGAAACTGAAACTTTGTAAAAGCAAAAAAGGTTAATTAACTAAAGGGAAAAGGGTCTGATATACCCATCAACTTTGTCATTTAGAGCTGATATATCCCTTGTTATGAAAGTGGCTCATATATACCCCTACTTGTAAACAAATGGCTCACATATACCCTTTTCCTCTAACGGAAATGAAAAAAAAATAATTTTAATCTAAATTTTTATTATTTTTTTCTAAAAAATATAATCCCATATGAGTAAATTTAATCCTCGTCAAACATATTTTTTTGACTTTTTTTTGTTTCAATGACTAATTTATAATTATTATTTTGATAATCAAATTTATTTATGTTTCACTAATATTCTTGTAAAACTTATTGTAGATGACCAAATTTTTTCTTCGAATACGAAATTAAAATACAATACACACAAAAAAAAATTATTTTTTTCTTTAAACTAAGGAATGAAAGGAAAAAACAAAATAAGAATAAGAAACTCAAATAATTATAATAAAAGAAGTCAAAAAATAATTTATGTATGAAAAAAATTAAAATATACCTTGAACTTTGATAGAAGAATCATATATACCACTAAATAATTTTTTTAAAAAAATTAGAAGTAATAAATATAAATTTAAAAGTAGTTTTTTAACTTTCGTTAAATGAAGGGTATATGTGAGCCATTTTGTAACGGCAGGGGTATATGTGAGCCGTTTGTATAACGGTAAGGGCATATATGAGCCACTTTTATAACGAGGGTATATCAGCTCCAAATGACAAAGTAAATGGGTATATCAGACCCTTTTCCCGAAATTATACAAATTATGAAGTACTCTTCATGTTCATTCACTCTATTAATAGACGTTTAATACTATTAGGCTTGGGAATAATTTGGGAAATAAAAAACTAATGCTAAAGGTCAAACTTAAAAGAAAATGTTTTTTTAATCTCTTTGCATACGTTAAAATCAATAAGTAAAAAATAAAAAAATATTTTTTAAAATATTAAACAAGTCAAAGTGAATACAATACTATCATCGACAACATCATTGTATTTTACTTTGGCCATGAGATAGATGCGATCTTTAATGATTTTTGAATACCATTCTTCGTGTTGCAATGTTCTGTTGTACATGTCAAAGTTCGTATTGTACTGTACTTTAAGTCCTTTTTTGAAATGCTGCCACCTCTACAGTTGATTAGCTTAAAGGAAAAGGATTTGCCCTTTAATTAGAATTGATTTATCATTGACTATGTTTTCTTATATATGGAATTATGTATCACACAGAAATCAGAATAAGAGATGATTAGCTAAATCACAAAGTTGCACTTAGTATAAAATTATTTTGGTCATTGTCATTTGCGCCCTTTTATGTTTAACGTAATTAAAAGTGTAACAAAGATAAATATATTTTCAAATTATAATACTTTTAATTTATTTAACTTTAATTTTTAATGAACTTATATTTTACTTGGCATAAACTCAGGTACTAAGGCAAAAAACGAAAAAACAATCATTTTAAAGGAATTCGTGCAATTTTATGAAATATTATTGGTAAAAGTTTTTTTGTTGCATTGCAAAAAGTTGTATAAACCATGCTATAGACAGTTTACAAACTATTGACAGAAACTTGTTTCCCATAATTAATATCTTAAAATAAAAAATTAATTTCAGAAGTTGACATTTTCTTGAGTGTGTTTGGCATGTATAATTGTTTATTATTGGATAGTAACATATATTATTTTTAATTCTTTCAAAGTTCATACCTTACTAGCGCTTAAATGTTTTTCTTATTACTTTTTTTTATAGACGTTATTCATGTGACTTATTTTATATTACAATGTTTGTACAACTTTCTAGTCTATGCTTTTCCTCATTCTAATTGCAATTTTTTTAAGTTCTTTCAATGTTCACATATTAAAGTTGTTTAAATTAGTACGGGGTGCGCACTACACTTATTATGATTTCAACGCAAAATATACTCATATTCGCGTTATTAAAATGTATGTTCAAATTACTTGTTAACTTAGAAAAGTAATATAGAATCAATTTATTTATTTTTATTTTATCCTTGTATAAAGTAATTCTCCTGAAAATAAAAATAATTGTAAAATTCTAAGAAAATTTCTCTATTGTTATTCTTCGTATTGATGAATAAGGTACATAAACAAAATATATTTTTAAAAAGTTAAAGAATAAATTATTAAATATATTTTCATATTTATGATTTTCTTTTAAATATATAAAAGAAAAAATGAACAAGTAATATGAAGCGGAGGAGGTATGTTTGACCTTCCTTGTGAAGATTTATGGGATCAACACAGATCTTTTTAACTAGAATTTAGTTTATTTTAATAGATATAAACACTCTAATTACAATAATTGTTAATTGTTAATTAGTTGGGAAAATGTTTCTTAATGCTAATCAACTATCCACTTGATGGAAATGGACAACTAATATATATACATTAAACCCTTTTGAACTTCTCTGACTCCTTCCTGGTCACAAACTCTTGTATTTTACGTAATTAGTATTCAATTCTAACATTATTAGAAAATTAAGCACTACGCGTTGTCTTTGCTGTTTCATATGAGAAAATAAAATTAGTCAAAAAGTAACAATTTTACCAACTGTACACACTGATATAAGACTTCTCTTATTTCCAAAAAAGTTATAAATTATCGTCATGGAACTAGACATTAAACTTTATTATTTATATTAATCTTCTTTAAAAAACACACCAAAAGAAAAGAAGTAAAATATCGAGCTCAGATTTAGAGCTTCGGCCCAATAAGAAAAAAAAAGTTGGGCCAATTTCGTGAATAAAATTAGAAATTTAGTGGGCTTCTTTGAGGCCTTTTTCAATATCATTTACATTGTATGAGCCCAAAGAAGATGGGGTATTTGAGAGAGTCTTTACTAGTTTTTCACTATATTGACGAACTAATGATGGCTTGGGCAGGCTTTTCCATTTGTGAAGATTTCTACTGTTCTCATTTTCATGGGCTCCATTAACATCTTTCATTTGAATTTGTCTTTTCATTAGATGGGCCGAGCCTTTTTCTTCTGTGGATTTTGTTGGGCTTGACTTGTAGTACATAAAGTACAGGATTAATTGGGCCGCGCCCAATATGAAGCCTATCCCATTTGGCACCTGAACAAAACACATGTATTTATCAAGTCAATAAATACTACTCTATCCGTGAAGTTCTTTTTTAGTTCGTTTCAGAAATACGTACATCTTTCTCCTTTTCTTGATAGTTCTTTTATTTCAACTTCTGCCTGATATATTTAAAATTATAAAACTCAAGTACTTTTTGAAATATCCTACATATTTCTAATTTAAAATATAAGATTTAAAAATCTTTTTTTAATAAACGTTATATCAAATTAAATTTAGACAAACAATTTCAAATAAAAGAAAGAAACATTATCGGGAAAGAATGGGCCTAACCAATTAGTGGAGTTATAAAGGAGGTGGATGTAAAATTGGAACTCGAAAGAGCATTGCACATGTGTCCTAACTCCGAATCAGTGGAGCTACTAAATTCACAATTATTTTGCATTTTCTACTAATCTACTTTTTCTTTTTTTATTTCAATATAAACAAATTTTTTTAATATATCTTGAAATAGTAATTATCAACTTTCTATAATTATATATAAACAATTTTACCCTAAAAATAATATTTTCCTGAAATGTTTAGGTGTACTCTCTTATTAATGTGTAGCACTTATTTTACTTACGTTAGTTCATTCCCATTTTATGTGGTTCGCGATTCATCAAAAATGGTACATACTCCGTTTAAAAAAGAAAAGTTTTTTTAATTTTATGGTTTTAAATTAAAGTTATGTTAAATATATCAAAATATTATGTAATTTTTGTTGTGTTAAATATGTCACCTGAAAAAATAAAGTTAAAGAGTTTAAAAAAAAAAAGGAGTCAGTTATTAAACAAACTAAAAAGAAAATAAAATTATTATTTTTTAAACAGAGAGAATAGTATTTAAAAAAATAAGTGAAAATTCAGAAATAGAAAGAAAAAAATTAGAAAAAGGAAAACTTACTCCAATAAAATAATCTTGGACAAGAACTGCATAAGCAGTCCATACCCCTCCATTAAGGAACTGGAAAAAGGAAAGGAAAAATGGCATGTACTCCACACTCTTCATCTTTATCACTGTCCTCTGTACATGTTCAATTAACAATTTCAATTTCGATTCTTTGGAATAAAAAAATATGTAAAAATAACTTATTGGTATTGTTTGTGTACTTTAACCTATTATATAGCACGTAACCTTTTATATTTTCAAGTTATCAAATAACTCGATGATAAAAATAATTTTTACGCAGAAAAATGAATTACCGTAGCTGCTAGAGGAGCTGCATACATGCCAATATTCAAAGCAGCGCATAAAAATCCGACTAATGTGAGTCGAGTGGTTCCGTGCACAGCTACTAAAGTGATCGCTATTACAGCCCCAAGAAATGCTATATCTATTATACCCACCAATTTCATTGATTGAATCTGAAAAAAATATTAGTTAAAGTTTATTTACTTCAAAACAAAAAAAAATTATTAACTTCAGTTTTATTTTATTCTTACCTTGAGAGGTTTGGGAGCATAAATGAGAAAGAGAGTGACATATATGATGTGCAATATGGCCCCAGTACCATTGACTGTGACCACTAGTAAACCTCCAGGTTTGAGTAACCCATAAAATGTCCACAAACATGTGCTCAATAGTGTTGTAATATATGGTATCCCTTTAAAATCCTCTGTTGATTTCTTCTTCATTATCCTTTTGAATGTTTTTCTATAATTATTGAGGAAAAAATATATATGAAAAAATACATTTACCAAATGTTACAACTACAAAAGGATGAAATGTTGAAAGTATTAAAAGTCATCGACTATCATAATTCAATTTAGTTAGAGCTATATTATCTACTCGTTAGATAAATCTGATATAATTAAGACAATTGCCTTGTTATCATAGATAAATTTACAATATAATTTAGAAATTGGACGAAACTATTAATTTTGACTTAGACTTTCTTATATGTTTGTATTTAAAAATTTATCAAATATAATATCATAAACTTCCGCTGGTTACAGCAAGGGCGCAAATTAATCATTGTTTTGAAAGTCAGAAAAATAATTTAAAAATGCATGCACCTTATGATTAGTAGTTAACTAAATATATAACCAAGAAAATAAATGATAATTAAATTAGTACACAACTATAAATATTGTTGGCAAACTAATTAAGCCCTGCTTTAGCATACGACTAGAGAAAACGTAATAAATTAATTAGACTTACATTGGAGCAGCGAACATAAGTATGGAGATGACATTCCCTGCAGAAACATAATCATAAAAAAACAATGATTTTCATATTAATAACAAACTAGAATATATTTCTCATTAACTGATCAATTTAAACTTTTTAAATTGTGTATTTGAAGATTTAATTATATATATATGAAACTTACCAATTATGCCAAGGATGAAGCTAAAGTTAGCCATGAAAGAAGTAGAATTAAGGTAGAGAAAGAAAAAGAGAGATGAAAGTATAAAGGTAACAATTATAGTAGTAAGAATTACGTGAAGATAAAAAGAAAAAGTAGTGGATGAGAAATAGAGTTAAAGAGTGATTTGAAGGAGCAAAGAGAGAGAAACAAGTAGTAGATGTAAACAAACAAATAATAATGAGATGAGTAACCAAAAGGTCAAATATATAATGAGCGAGCGATCTCCAATGTTACAAGAACATGACACGTTACCTTTTGTTGTTTGGTATTTCTTGCTATATTTAGTCCGGTAAGGTCAATACAAAATTTAAATTTAAGGCGAAATATTTATTTCTATTTTTAAAATATATTTTTATTTTATTTGTAAGGATAGTGTGATAATATATTTATATCAAATAAAAATTAAAATTTTAAAAATAAATGACACGAAAATGTGAATGTAAGAGAAATCTATTTAATTATATTCTTTCATTTAAGATAATTGATGTAAATTAGAACATAAATTAAATATTATTTATTATTTTTATGTTTAAAGTCAACCTAATTTTTAATATAACTTAACATTTAGTAATAATAACTAATTTCAATACTAAATAATTTGATCTATCATTCTAAAGTCCTAATTCTGTGCTATGATCATCATTCTAAAGTCCAATCTGATTATTGCAGTTACAAATTTTTTCTCAAAACTTCCATAAATTTTTTTTAAAATATTATTTTCCTCTTAATCATCATGACTAAAGATAATGTTGAATTCCACTATTATACATATTAGTTGTAATTATGCATTTGTTTCATTCAATAAATTCTTTTACGTTTCGTGTTATAGATATTTTATTTGGTATACTAATTAATCTGACTTGGTTTTAATTAGTCCATTTTCCATCCAGATTTGATTTTTCTTAAAAAATTTATTTCATTCGAAAACTATGTTGATGGTTGATATGAGGCGAGAGTCCGAAACTCAAACGGTAGAAAATATTAACAAAAATTCCAAAAGGGTATATAAAATTTTATATAAACCAAAACGGTAAAATCGCTCCGCCGGCAGCGATTTACTTCAACTGAAAAAGTAAAATCGCTGCCCCAGCAGCGATTTTGCCAAAAAGTTTTTTTCTTCTTACAAATCGCTGCCAGGGCAGCGATTTATAAAAAAAAATTTTTTTTTTTAAAAAAACATAAATCGCTGCCTAGGCAGCGATTTACAAAAAAAAAAATTTTTTTTTTATGTAAATCGCTGCCTAGGCAGCGATTTACATTTTAAAAAAAAATAAATTTTTTTAATGTAAATCGCTGCCTAGGCAGCGATTTACCAAAAAAAAAATTTTTTTTTTTATGTAAATCGCTGCCTAGGCAGCGATTTACATTTAAAAAAAAA
>NC_028637.1:100499578-100624508 GCF_001406875.1 Solanum pennellii
TTTAAGATAATTGATGTAAATTAGAACATAAATTAAATATTATTTATTATTTTTATTTTTAAAGTCAACCTAATTTTTAATATAACTTAACATTTAGTAATAATAACTAATTTCAATACTAAATAATTTGATCTATCATTCTAAAGTCCTAATTCTGTGCTATGATCATCATTCTAAAGTCCAATCTGATTATTGCAGTTACAAAAATTTTCTCAAAACATCCATAATTTTTTTTTAAAATATTATTTTCCTCTTAATCATCATGACTAAAGATAATGTTGAATTCCACTATTATAGATATTAGTTGTAATTATGCATTTGTTTCATTCAATAAATTCTTTTACGTTTCGTATTGTAGATATTTTATTTGGTATACTAATTAATCTGACTTGGTTTTAATTAGTCCATTTTCCATCCAGATTTGATTTTTCTTAAAAAATTTATTTCATTCGAAAACTATGTTGATGGTTGATATGAGGCCTTTTCATATCCAAATCATGACCAAGAGTTTCTTAGTATGACCAAGTATGAATTACCACTGATCATTTAATTATTGCGACTTTATCTTATAATGCATGCTCATATAGTACTACTATGGTCTATAGTTTGGTAAACACGTAGCTAGCCATGTGTTATGTTTGAAGTCCATCAAAGGGTGTACGTATATCATGGGACGATTGGTTTTAAGAATCTATATCCCACTTTAAATTGTTGTCTATATTATTTTTGAAATTTCCGCACACAACATCGTCTCAATTCAAACTTTTAGACTATGGTTTGAATCATAAAAATAGTGCGAGACGAAACGCGTTAGAGTCGGTTCGGCCCGCTTGCCATCTTGTGTTTAAGTGCCAATGCAAACTAGCATTAACGGAATCAAAATTTTTAATAAAAAAATTTAGAATTTGAAAAAATAGACACATGTAGTAGCGGAAGAAATTCGAATCTATTATATATAACTAAAAAAATTATTTTAATTATATAAATAATATAATTTTCAGCTAAAAGTATCCGAACCCCTAACTTACGGCTCGCCACTGCATATTAGATAGTATATCTGTTTACATGATCAAATTTTATCAATTCTGCGACATATTATTCATTGCATTAAGCTTTGTTGTTTATTTCTTGAATAAATATAAGGCAGAGGATTATTGTTTCCTCTAAGAAAAATCATTACTTGTATTATATAAGAGAAAAGCTTAATACGTGAATTACCATGCTTCACCTAACAATTAATCAAAACTAATTAATCAATTAGTATTTAATATTTTTTAAAGAAAAAGAGAAACATGATTGAAGAAGTTGCGTCATTTAATAGAAGTACTTTTGATTGGGGAAAAAAGTTTGAATGTTACAGCCACTAACTTAGAGTCTTTCCCATAAATGTACCTGTTGGCACCACCAGTTACACCTTCTCAGCTTACTTACCAATTCTTGATTATTATGTTACTTTTTTCTTTTCTTTTCATTATGTAACCAAACTTTTATCTCAAACAAAATAATGGTTGTTATTCTACTTCATGATTCTAATTAAGAGATTTTGGACAAGATCTTTTTTTCGGGGGGGGGTAACAATTTCTACATACGTAATATGGATAGTCGTTCTACTTAATCTACAAGTTTAATGGAATGTTAATTTGGGCATTTGAATTTGTTTTTGATAGTCTCGTGATAACAATAAAAATTAGGTGGGAAGGTTAGTTTTTGGGTGAGTCTTTAGGCACCATTGAAAAGTAAGAGGGAAATAAGCCACACTCGTGTGAAATAAAATTCGAATTTAATTAGTATTCTTGTTTGAGATATGAAATTTTTTATAAAAGTTTGAACTGTATAAATTATTTTTTTGTTTGAACTTGCAAATAATTGTTCCTTGATTTTCAGACTCCAACAAAAATTTTAACCACGTGAATCATTCCTCTTATTAATCCTTTGAATTCCAGCATCGTTTGTTTGAGTTCCTTGTTTTAGTTGCAATATGTTTGTTCAAAACTTCGTGTGTCAAAAAAGAACCGTTATGCGAGGATCTAAAGTGGTGATCATGAAAGATAACGTGAAGAAAAAGTGTGTTGGAATAATGAAACTTATTTTCTCTATTTTCACTGTAGAAAGTCATTTTCTTAAAAAAAAAATTTATAAAAAACTATTTTCAAAAATTTTGACCTAACTTATTAAACAAAGTTAAAAAAAGTATTTTCCTCCTAACCGAACGCAGCCTAAATGTAAATAGCTTTAAAAATAATTGCTAGTATTTGATAGTAGGTATTAAAAATAGCTACAATTAGAACTAAAATTCGATTAAATGACGAATTGCTTTGCCTAGAACACGTGCTGCTAATACTGTTTTATGGATTTTGTGTTTAATTTGATGACGTTTTAATCTAACAAGGAAATTAAGTTGGTTTTGAATTATTCCATTGTTGACTAATAACTAAATTGGCAGACAGAAAGTAACCTAACATCACAAAAGACAGCATTTTGTAGTTTAAAACATTCTCTAAAGTTAATAAAGTTGAACTACCCTTATCTTTAGGTCTATGTCATATAAAATCATGATATTGTTATTTACTTATTTTGTTTTTTGTGCAATTTGTCAAATTCACAATTCCTCCATTGATACAAGCTCTATTGGTATCCTTCATAATGTGAACATATCTTTAGAGAATGAAAAACTGAACTTTATTATTGAAGATGGAAGTCTATTTATATACAACTAAGCAAGTTCAGAAATTAACTACTCCACTAATTGGTTATGTAACAAACTAACAGATTTTACAACTAATAAAGCTGACTCAGCAGCTTGTTATAATTAGATATCATTCATCTTAACACAACTTAAGATTTATATTTGCTACACGATGAATCATGTCTTATACTAACTATTCTATAGTGGACATCACAAGAACATCATCATGAATTGAGTTTTAGATCATTTAATTAATAATTCATTATTTTGTTAAAATCATATTTTTATTTAGAAGTTTCAAAATCTTTTACCAATTGTTCGAGCGGCTATATATATTTTTGCTATGTTCGGTAACAATTAAAAATCATGTTTGATATCTCTTCATGGTAAAATAAAATAGGGAAAAATGTATACAATAACAAACTAATCAATTCAAATTAAATCTTATAACCATAGTTTGATTTAATTGTACTCCATAGCAAACTGTTGCTATTTCGCCTTTCTTTTGGTGAATCTCGCTCGCCACTCTCATTCTCTCCCTCGCCTCTCTCGCTTTTATACAAATGTATAAAATATGTTGGTGTTTGTATAAAGCGAGAGAAAATCATATATATATAGTTCCCCTCTCCCAGATCTCGTTCACCATTGTCTCTCGCCTCTCTCGCTTATATAAACATAGATGTATAAATTGTGTTTATGTTTGTATAAAGCGAGAGAAAATTGTATATACACATGCAAATACATATATTTTCGTCATATACACTTATAATTTTACAATACAAATATTTCCATATCTATTTATCTTTTGTCTTTCTCTCTTTCTCGCTTTATACAAACACCAAATTATACAATTGATCTTTTTATATGTATACCGAAACAGAAACATTATATACAATTGCTTTTTTTTTGTATATGTATAGCAAAATATACATATTTATGTCTTCTATGATGCACAATTATGCAAACTATAACTATGACATAAAAATATAATTTTTGTATTTGCTATATGTGAACGTTCCTCAATAAAATAAGATGAGTATTTATGTAAAATCATTTTTTTTATCATTCAAAACACTTTTTTAACTTATTTTAAGTTATTTTGTTATAATTGTTAAACACTTTATGAAAAAATTAATTTAAAAGTAAATTTAACCAACTATTAGGTCAATTCAAACAACCTCTTCGTTCTCTTTGATGGACCAAACAGACCAAACATGAAGCCAATTTTTGAATGATTGAATTCCATTGTGAGTCGTTATCCAAATCACCTATTTGAACATTTATTACTATAAAATAAATTAAAAGAATGAATTAATTAAGTTTTATCATCCTTATGGAACCAAAAGATAAGCAGAGTGTGATCCAGATTGCTCATTGAATGAGAGATTTTCCATTATTTGCTTAAAACTAGAACGCTTTGATAATTATGCGCTTCTATTCTTCATATATTGCTGCACCCATCCTCAACCATTTCTACTGATGTGTTCATCACTTGTGAAGGTTTTTTCTTATACATTATGTAAATAATTAGCTGTGCTGACCCTGACACTAATCCAACCACATTTGGCACCTGATTTTCAAAAATTTAAACAATCACATCACTTTTAAATATGACTTTTAAATTTTTAAATAAATATTGAAGATCTAAGATTCTTTTTTTAAGAGGTTAATTAATTAATATGAATAAATCGCTAAATAATAAAATTGATAAATCTATCAACGATTTCTTAATAAGTATGTAAAATAAAAAGTATCCATCTACTATGACATGAAAATAGTATTTAATTTATACTTAGTATTTTCTTTTGACAAATTTATTCATTTCGAACCCAAATTCAAACATATATAATAAACATTTTTATCTGATGTTTGGTAATTGGTATGATTCACAAAGAACAATTTTACACATTTTTAAAAATCAAAAGTTATGGACTAGACAAGGCTAAACTTTGTTAAGTATAGATGTCTAAATGATTAGTGAAAAAGTTAAGGTATCTAAACTGATAAACTTCATCAAGTTTAAAGGGGTATTTTAGGTATTTGGGCAAAAAATGATTAAAGAGTCGGAACTCAGAATCTGAGATACGTTAGGCGTTAGCTTTCTTACAACGCGGTACACAGGGACGGTAGCTGTCAATAAAATTGAAAACTCAATTTCCAAATTTGTCAATTCATCGCTTAAACCCTAACCCCCCCCCCCTCTCTCTCTATCGCTCAGCGTCAGCCCGTGAAAATGTTCAAGAAGTAAAGTGCATTTGCCTTTTTTCTACTCTCTTTCTTAATTTAAGGTTCAATTCGCCATATTTTATTCTCTTACATTGGTAGTACCTTCGAAACCTGATTAGTGTTTTGTTTTTTCTGTACTATTATCTGCAACTGATTTTGTAACTAGGTTTGTCTTTTCGATCGCAATGGAGAAATTGAGTTTTGTTCTTGTATTAAATTTCTTTAGTTTTGGGAAAATAAGTTGCTTAATTGGCTGTTTGAATTGAGAAATTTGATCCAATTCTAACCACTGATTGACTTCCAAATCCCCTAATTTTCATCCTCTTTAAGATTAGGGAATTGAGCAATGGGTGATTTATTCTGAACTTATATGCCCTTTTTCCCTTTTTACCTTGTTGGAAGTGATTAAGATTTAAGTATGTTTGCTGTAAGCAGGCTCTAGGTTATGTATGTTAAAAGTATAATAAAAACATTGATGTTAGTCAAGTAATGTTGGCATAGGTATTTCTTGCAAAGGGAATTGAGCAATGGATAGATGTGTACTTTAGCAGATCCTTATCTATAGAGGTGGGCGAAAGAATTGAACCGTTCACTTGTTTGATTTAAATGTGCTGCCATCTTGTGACATGCTAAACTTTAGAATTTTTTGTTGATGAATGCAATTCATAGCTGGTTCATGATGGGTGTTTTTCTGAATCAGCAATGTACAAAATGGGCGTCTCCACGAGTTACTCAGTTAGCTTGCTCTCTCGTCCTTCCTACTCACCTATGCTTTGATTCCCTTCACTAGTCGATTGACAAGTTAAAAGCCGCAAGTTATGCATGATATACATTGGCAAAATGAAAAATCGTCACCTGGTGATTTGATCATGTTTTATGTAGACCACCATATGGACAGGTCGTAGGTATGACCCTATGGTGATTGAAGGAGGTGTCAACTAGAAATAAGATCAATCGACCTAATTATTCGGAGAATTCATCTTAAAGAAGCTTTCATCTCTTAGAATTCATTATTCATTATGGATTTTGCCAAGAATATAACATAATGAAGAAGATGACCTATATAAACAATAGCTACCAGTTATGACCCAAGCCACAGTTGTTGTTTTTACATTATGTCCGATGTTTGCGAGAGACTCTTTACGCTGGTTTAATAACTTGCACATCCATGTCGAGAAATATGTGAGATTAAAACTAGATTTCTAGTTGTGAAGAATCTCTGAGTTTCCTTAAACATAAATTATCTAATGTTGCAATGTGATATGTTACATGCTTAAATAGAGTGGAATGGATATGGAAGATTCATATAGCCGACCTATTTTTGATTGAGGCCTACTTGATCAGTTGTTGTATGATTGATTGTCTTGTTAGCCTATGTCTTTGGTAGTATGCATTTCATCCCCGTGGTAGTTGATCCCATAACCTACATGTTCAGGGGCAAAGAACTGCCTTTGGCCCCTCAGACTTACTTGTGGAAGCTTTCAGCAGTCCAGTTACTTGATTGATATAAACTACATTTAATCATCCAGAATGAATTACATATACCTTCATTTGGTATTGCAACCAATCAATTGACAATTATTATGTAATTGATTTAATCAGGTAAAATCATTCAAACTAAGTAGGCCCTTAACCTTGAATATCATTAAGCCAGATTTCTCTAAAGGAGAATGTGTTTGTCATTGGTCTTATATCTTGAGTTCTCTTGCTCAAATTTATCAATTTTGCAGTGGCCCACTGCAGTTTTTGTAACTGAGCTATATTAATTTGTGCAACTCAATCTTGTTAATAATGTAGGTTTTCAACTGAAGAAGTGTCTGGACAAAATCAAGTCAAGGCATCTGTGCAGCGTAGAATTCGTCAAAGCATTGCAGAAGAGGTCCTGACTATGCAACAAGCCACTTACTTTGTTTTACTCTTTATTCCAGCTAAAGGATTTCCCTCATTCTACGCGGTTATAATGTGTTAATAATGCTAACATAATTCTGTTTTGCAGTACCCACTACTAGAGCCAGTGTTGGAAGATCTGCTTCCAAAGAAGTCTCCTCTCATTGTTGCAAAATGGTTGATTTCAGCTATCTCAATGCAGTTTTTTATCTTTTTTTCTTTCTTTTAGTGACATTATATTTCCGTCTTTCATCTTTTCTTTGCAGTCAAAATCATCTGAATTTAGTTGTGGTAAACAATGTACCCCTGTTTTTCAACATACGTGATGGACCTTATATGCCTACTTTACGTCTTCTGCATCAATGTAAGTTATCCGATTTTCATCTTTTTTCCTCCATTGTTTTATCTTTTCCATTAAATCAATATTCATCCTTTCTTTTGCTTATCTTTCCGAGTGTTGTGGCATACCTTTTTCAACCTTTCGATGTTTTACTTTGATAAATCTTTTACCAGTGAAATCACTTCAAAAAATTGGGCTGGTTAGAGTGGGTCACTATTAGGACATTTTTTGTTCGCAGTATGTATTTCCCTCAATATGCAGCCATTTTGGCCCTTATGGGCTGTGAGTAAAAACGATAGCTTCATAACAAATCTGAAGAATGTAAAGAAAGATAGTGGACTTCTCATCTATGGAGTTTTTGGAGATTCTAATTGAACATGAACCAAACACGATGATATATATCATGCTTAAACATGGAATGGCTATGACTGACGCAACAAATAATTCACGCCAGCTGAATGCTGCTGATTAGCATATGAAAATAAATAACCAAGCAATAATTAAAAGGATATATGGTTCACATCAGGAAACTGATTAGAAGGCTCTTGATATCTTAATGCCTTAATTTTTCTTTTCCTTTCATATTCATAACAGCATAACTAGTAGTACTATTTAAAGCGTGTGTACTATACCAGTTCCCCATAACATTAATTAGTTGACTGAATACTAAATTAAAGAAGACACACCTGCTTAATTCAATAAAATTAGCTGTCACCGTCAAGTAGTCAAGCATTTGTTTACTTCTAATAGACTGACAGGCAATCTGGTTTAAAATTGAAGCAAGGAAAATAAGTTACCATATTGTGGTCATTGATTTCTTGAGAGGGGGTTGGGCATAATACTAGTGGTGCATCTTTGAGGTTGAATTTGGAGAGGATGTGGGTAGTCCAAAACTCAATGGTGGTTCTTTCATTCAATTAATTGGGTCTTGGTCCTAGTAAGTACACACATTAAAGAAAGGCGTACTATATAAATATGCCCTTTAACTTGGCTTCAAATCACATTTATGCCCTTGAACTTTTGGGTGTGCACAAGTAGACATTTAAACTTGTATCAAGTTGAACAAATAGACACACATGTCCTACATGACATCCTACATGGCATTTTTTGTCCTACGTGTGTTGTGCCACATATGACTCATATGTCTACGTGTTCAAGTTTATATAAGTTTAAGTGCCTAATTTTGCATACCCAAAGTTGAAGGGCATAAATGTGAAATGAGGTCAAGTTAAGGGGCACATTTATGTATTGTGCCTTAAAGAAATCATACAATAGTGTTTTAACTTTTAATCAAGTGAAAAAAATATTCAGTTTTGAGGTGGAGCGAGCAGGCTTCTGATTGACTTATCGTCATATATATATGTATGAGCACGCAAATGGTTGTGATTTGGTACTTTTCAATATATGCCATTGATGAACTTTATTTTTTTAATCTGTTGATGATTTGATTTACTCTGTGACATCAATGCTCTGTATAACCTACCTTCTTCTTTCCAATTGTACAGATCCAAATATAATGAAAAAACTACAAGTTGACAGGGGCGCAATTAAATTTGTCCTCTCTGGAGCCAACATAATGTGTCCAGGTCTTACTTCTCCTGGGGGTGCTTTGGATGTTGAAGTGGGGGCAGAAACTCCCGTGGTATGAATAAGGGCAATCTTATGCTATAATATTTTTGTCGTTGCTACAACTTTGTTGTGTAATTTTAATGTGCGACATTTTGTTTTTAGGCTATTATGGCTGAAGGGAAGCAACATGCTCTAGCTATTGGCTTTACAAAGATGTCGGCAAAGGATATGTGAGTTGCTATGTAAATATTTGCTCGGCTTCTGTTTCGTTTGTATGCTAAAACATGCCCCTCTGGTCCCATGTGATAGAACTGAGATGTTTACCTTTTAGGTTAAATATGTTCTGCCCTTCCTTTATCTAATTTGTTTAATGCCCCTAAATGTGAATTCTCCGTAACAATTTATTGCCTCAATTGTCCTGAGCAAGATGTATCTATTTGAACTTAACATGTACCTCTTTGTGTCAAGGTAATCTGCTGAGGACACCTTCTAAAATTAAATGTATCTATTTCAACTTTCCTTGACCTTGAATAATTTAGTCAGTTTCTGTATAGTGAGTTGTTGAAAATGGCAGAAATGCCACTTTTTTTGTCATTGAATTTTCAGTTGGAAATCCTGAGGTTATGTAGTAGTCAACTTTTTCAATATTGTGAGTATTTCTGTTGGGCATCAATATAGTGTATTTGTCTCTGAATGTTTTCTTGTGTGCGCATAAATTTTGTATGAGGTGAGAGACACAAATAGTATGAAAGTAAGGATGGATGCTGTAAATAGCATTCCATCTTCTTCAAGAGATGGATATTCTGGCAAGTTCTGGGTAGGGAAGATGACTGTCATGTTGGCCAAGATCAAAGGGGGATGGAAGAAATATATTTTGAGGTTTCTTTGGATATAATTAGTGGTAAATATCAGCTTAGAGTTGGTGGAAGGATCCATGTTGTAACATATATCTACAAGGTAATAGTTACGGTTGAGCAGTGGGTTTCCATAACTACAAGGGAGATGGTAGATTTCCCCGTACCTTAGAGAGCTGATGCAGAGAACTAAACATCAAGAAGTATTTTATACTTTTTGAAGATTAATGGCCTTTGATTTTTCAAAATATTTATTTATGTAAAGATTATAAATGGCCTTTGAAGCTGATCATCATTTTATCTCAACTGTCATTTTGGTTTTGGTATATTTACTGTGGACTGCATATTGGATTGTCCTCCTCTTGTCAGACATACTTCTTGTCAGAAGTATTATATTACATGTTCGGCACTGATGAGATCTTGCTTTCTTTCAACTTCTTTGATTGTTTTTTTTTCCTCAGNGAAGATTAATGGCCTTTGATTTTTCAAAATATTTATTTATGTAAAGATTATAAATGGCCTTTGAAGCTGATCATCATTTTATCTCAACTGTCATTTTGGTTTTGGTATATTTACTGTATACTGCATATTGGATTGTCCTCCTCTTGTCAGACATACTTCTTGTCAGAAGTATTATATCACATGTTCGGCACTGATGAGATCTTGCTTTCTTTCAACTTCTTTGATTGTTTTTTTTTCCTCAGATGTGAGAAAAAAAGTTAGTGAAGATAGATTTTCTTGATTATATTACATCTCCAACCCTATGTATGTATGGAGAAGACACTTTATGTTATGGGGAAAACCAGTTTTTCGACTTCTGTTATTTATATTTCTCATGTTTGAGATGTATGTATCAACACCTGAAAAATCATGTCCACCTTTGCAGAAAGGCAATCAACAAAGGAATTGGTGTGGATAACATGCATTATCTTAATGATGGGCTCTGGAAGGTACTCACTATCCTGTCATGACTCCTATTTGAGCTGTGAACTGTTTTATAACTAGGGCATTTCGTTTGTTGATTGAACATGACTAATCTTTGCACTTGTAAGTGATGTGAAAGCTTTTTCATTATCCGTTTCTTGTTGACAGATGGAGCGTCTGGATTGAGCTTTAAATGGCATCTTTACTAGATGGACAATGTTTACCTGCTGCAAATAGCAAAGACTTGCTCATTTTTATGCAGCTGTTATTTCGTTTCTCCAGATTTTAATGAGCAAGCTGAACAAAAGCTTCTTAATTTAATGAAGGGGAGCCAAGTTTTAGGGGATTTATACAATTTATGATTATTGTTTTGGAACTACAAATTTTCTTTATCCGCTCGATCAAAGGAACATGAGTGGTGTTTGTGTCTGAATCTTAACTTTGGACAATCAAGATATAAAAAGTTAAATATACAAAAAAAGGCCAATGAAATTTAACATAGAAACATGTAATCTAGTTACACAGTAAATGTTTGTCAAAGGGGTGTTAATTAAGTTTTCTTTTTTTACAAGAATAGCAAGCTCTGATCATGTGGTTATTATGAACTTGGAAACTGGAGGAGATCAGAAAATTTATAAAACTAAAGTGATTATTATTGGAAGAAATAAGTGTTCCTTCAAAATTTTCAGTATGACCAAGGAAAATAGGAAGATAAAATAATTAAAATGCTTTATCACCTTCATTTTTTGTATATTAAGAACTGACAAATAAAAATGTTGGAACATAATAAATAAAATACTACACATTGCTCATTGTCAACTTATCTTTCCAAATCAAACATTGGAAAAGTGGGAAAATATAAAACATAATGGTTAAAAAATATACTTAATATATCACTTTTTTTTTAGTTAAAACGAAGTTTAACATCTACTATATACGCATAAAAATAGTAATTTTAATATACATATGGTGTACTTTCTAATGAAGGAACCCTACAGCCTTTTCTAACTTTGCCCTGGCTCATTACTCAATTTGATCCATTATTTTTTTAAAGTTATCTAAATTATCACTCTGTTTGTATCAAGACATCTCAATTAATGAAATTTTTTTTATATATAATAATAAATTATTAATTCAAATTAAATGCTATAAATATAGTTTGATTTAATTTATCCTATAACTAATTATTGTTATTTTTGTCTCTAGAATCTCGCTTGCCACTCTCCTTTTGGCACTCTTTCGCTTGTATACAAACACAAATATAAAATATATTTGTGTTTGTATAAAAGGAGAGAAAATTGTATATATTCATATATTTTCGTTTTCTCTATCTCTCCTCTTCCAGATATCAGTCGTCACTCTCGCTCATCTCTCTCACTTATACAAAGGGAAATATATACATTGCGTTTGTGTTTCTATAAAGCGAGAGAAATTTATGTATACAAATATAAATGCATATATTTAGCCTTATACACTTATGATTATACAAATATAATCTTCTACAACCAAGTTTTTTTTTTGTCTTTCTCCCTTTCTCGCTTTATGCAATTGATCTTTCGTATATGTATAACGAATTATATATTTGCTTTCTTTGTATATATATAGCGAATTTTATATATTTATATTTGCTATGAAGCGCAATTATGTAAATTATAACTATAGCACGTAAGTATGATTTTTATATTTGTTATACGTGAAAGTTATGTTTGTGTCTTACTAATTTTCTCCACCAAATCTGAGTTGGATGTTTATTAATATGAGTGTAATGATTAAATGGATAAAGGTTATTAAAAGGGGTTAAATGTTAAAATGAGGGCTGTAAATCAAAACCCTAACTGGGAGAGAAGAGCAAAAGATGCATCATAGTAAATGAAGACGTGTCAAACATCTAAGTAAGGTGCATAGGAGTTTATGGTAGACCTCAACCACACAAAACACAAGGGCAACACAAACCTCTCTAAAAACCCTAGCCTCCTCATTTCACTTGATATATTAATATAAGAGGCGCCTCCTGCAGCCATTTCTCCATCTCTCTCAGCAGAGTCCAGCCAGCCATGGGTATCGATCTGAAGGCCGGAGGTAAGAGTAAGAAGACTAAGCGTACCGCCCCTAAGTCAGACGATGTTTACCTCAAGCTCCTCGTCAAGGTATATTTAGATTCTCTTTGTTTTTTATATGTAATTTTCAACTTGTTTGATGGCTTTAACTTTGTTGTTTGATGTGCGTTAACAGCTTTACCGATTCTTGGCAAGGAGGACCGGAAGCAAGTTCAATGCGGTGATTCTTAAGAGGCTCTTTATGAGCAAGATTAACAAGCCTCCACTTTCTCTCTCGAGGTTGATTTCTTATGCTGAAGGAAAGGTATATTGTTTAGGGCTTTTTTCGTGTTTTGTTTTGTTGATTTAGATATATTTTGTTTGTTGTTAAAGTGATGGTTTTGATACTTGTTTATCAGGGCGATAAGACTGTTGTCCTTGTGGGTACTGTTACCGACGATGTTAGGGCTTATGAAGTTCCAAAATTGAAGGTGTGTGCTTTGAAGTTCACAAAGACAGCCAGGGCAAGGATTGAGAAGGCTGGGGGCGAATGCTTGACATTCGATCAGTTGGCTCTTAGGGCTCCACTTGGACAGAACACGGTATTGAATTAGATCTTTATAATAGTTTTTTGCTACTTGCATTATTTTGTTTCATGTGTCTTTGTTAGCTTTGTCTGATTTGTAGCTATGTGCGATCTGTAATATATTTGCACTTTTATTGTGTTTTGTTAAATTGGGAAGTATTTTCTCAGCTTTTTGATATTACTACTTATGTTTCGTACTTGATTTTTCATGGATTAACTGAACAAAAAGCATTTGATATCTTGATTCTCTGTACATATCTGAGTGGCTTTGATGTTATGCTATAGGTGACCAACAGTTGTGTCTTTCATTATGTGGATTAATGATAGTATGCCTGTGAAATAGTTTGTATAATTCAGTATGGTGGTCTAGTCTAGTAAAACATTTACTCTCTCAGTGAAAGGTCCACATGCTTTCATGTTAACCCATTGACAATTTGACATTGTATTGCCATTCTTTCCAATCGGTTGTTTTAATTAGCAATTCAGCTATGTCATCTGTATTTTGAATATTATTTTTTAATGGCATCTGCTTTACCCATTGAATCCTATGTTTTTTGTTGATCCCATCTATCATTTGTTGCACATCGATCTTCTTGGAAATCTTCTTATGATTTCAAAGATTTTATCTGTGCGTATAGAAACCTTTTAAAGATCCTGTCTGCTTAAGCCTTTTCCCAACTGAATATATGGAGTTGTGCTTCAATGTATTGGGATTACATTTTGTTTTCAAAAATTAGTATGTTGTATAATTGTTGAAGCTCTTTTCAGAATGACTGCAGATTTTAAGAACAACATATCCTCTTGTTTATCTAAATATTTTTTTTAAAAAGCACTGAAGGCTAATATAAGTCTGAAAATTTTAAGATTGACTTAGCTACTCATTTTTGCACATTACTCTTCTGTGTAATTTTCTTATGATTACAAAGATTTTTTCTGTGCGTATAGAAAACCAGAAAAGATCCCGTCTGCTTAAGCCTTTTCCTTACTAAAATATGGAGTTGTGCTTCAATGTATTGGGATTACATTTTTAACAATTATTTGGTCTCTTTTGGTATGGTTGCATATTTCAAGATGAAAAATGCAACTCCTTGATTAGCTAGATATTTGATTCGAAAGTTAATGTAACATGAAACCGTTTACTTTCACTGGATTACTTCAAAATTTTAGAGGACCTTAGCTGTTCATGTATTGCACATAGTTCTTCTTGGAAATCTTTTTATGATTTCAAAGATTTTATCTGTGCATATAGCAAAACCAGTAAAAGATCCTATCTGCTTAAGCCTTTTCCTAATTGAATCGATGGATATGTGCTTCAATGTATCAGGATTACACTTCTCTTCTTCCAAATAATTGTCATGTAATGTATATTTTCTGAGTCTTCTGGATGGCAGCAAGTTTTAATAGGACTGAGATACCCTCTCAACCAAACCAGATATTGGATGGAACAGAAAGCACATAAAGCCCAACGTAACAAGAAAAATTATTTAGGAATTAGGTTTAATTTGTTCTGTGATAGTAACTTGCAAGTATGCTATTTATCTTTTTTAGTATGCTATTTATCTTTTTTTATAGATAGTCTATAATAACATCTTTACTGTGTTCATTTGTATTTATTTAAGTCCCAGCTTGTTTGAATGCTGATGTTGTTGATTGATTTGCAGCTTCTCCTCAGAGGTCCTAAGAATGCACGTGAAGCAGTGAAGCACTTTGGTCCAGCTCCAGGTGTTCCACACAGCCATACCAAACCATATGTCCGTGCCAAGGGAAGAAAGTTTGAGAGAGCTAGAGGAAAGAGGAAGAGCAGGGGTTACAAGGCTTAAGTTGATTTCTATTATTTATCTCAGAATGGTTGTTATTTGTATCGTGGCAGTACAAGTTTTGCAGACTCTAGTATGCAGTTGCTTATGTTTGCTCCCGTCTTGTTGAGGATACTTTATTTTTATCTACTTTGAAACCAACTTTTAGTTTAAAATGATTGTGGTGCATCAGTTTATTATTGAGCAAAAGTCATATAATATGACTAGTTGTTACACATTCCCCATCCTCATGTTCTATGGATTGGGTTGTTTGGAATTGCCAGCTCAAACGTAGGGATTCCATTTGTTTGTTTGGCTTTCTCTTCCTAAGCTATAGATCAATCCTCAAGCCTCGGTTTACAATAGTATATCTGCACCTGCTACACTTCTTGTCACTGAAATCAACGACCACTTCCCTACGTCTTTTGCTTCTTGACTGAAATACTCTGGCTTTAGGTTTATTACGGTGGTACATCCTTACCTTTCGTATTTACTGTACAATTATGTGTTAATTTGATGTTTTGATAATATTCAATTGATAAATATAACACCATTTTCAGATGTGCTGTTATATTGCTTCGGAAGTTTCATTGTTGATATATATAAATGTTGCTTAATATTCATGGTGACGGCAGTCTGTTTGGAATTGCTTTTGTGGATAAACAAGCGATGTGGTGGAATTATTTAGGGAAAATTACGCGGATAAACAAATTTATACTATTTAATTATTCATTATAGCTATAGTTTACTGTAATTACTACTTGACTAACATTATACATTAATTATGTGGGTTGACTTCGAGTTTATATAATTAATCGTGTTTGTATATGTATAATTCGCTAGGATATACAAATAGATATGTAATACAATTTTTAACTTATATATATATACAATTTACTTCTGTCCCACTCTCTGACCTCTCTCGCTCGCTTCTCTCCTCCTTTCTCAATCTCGCTCGCCTCTCTTCTCCTATTCTCGCTAGCCATTTATACAAATGTATATGTATAATATACATTTGTATACAATTATATACATATATAATTCAACTCTCTCCCATTCTCTACCCTCTCTCGCTCGCCTCTCTCCTCACTTTCTTGATCTCGCTGCCTCTCTCCTCTCTCTCTCTCAGTCTCACTCGCCTCTCTTTTCTCTCCCAATCTCTTTTGCTATATACACAAATACATATGTATAATATACAATTATTTAACCAATATACATATACAATTCACCTTTCTCTCACTCTTTTTCCCCTCTCTCGCCTCTCTCCTCCATATAACATGTAGCTACAAATTGTAATTATCAAGCTATAGCTATGAAGATTAATCAATTAATAAGTGGTTATATGTGAAAGTTTCCCCATCATTTACCGTTGCCCATTCATAAAATCAGGTTGTTCAATATTGGAACAGACTTTGCAATGTATATTTTAGTGAATAAACGTGAAACTAACACTTAGGTTGGAAACTATAGATCTTAGATTTTAGTTTACCACTTGTAACTACATGTCACATGTCATCGCCCATTGTTCATCTATCAAAAATTATTTATTTGAATTTTATTTTGTATAAGTTAGACAGAAGTCTCAGCAGCCGTGACGTTTATAATTTGAGTTGAGCGTTCCATTTCTATCTATTATGCTGGAGAAAGGGAGTGCTCTAGTCATAACAATTAAAATTTATGAAACCACAGACGTTGAATAACAATTGTGACCAACCACTCAAATAAAACTTCAAAACCAACATTGTGCCGAATTGAGTAACCACAAGTGATCAAAAAGCAGTACTACATCATAAGTTGAAACAACAAAAGGAGTAACACATTTAGATCAGAACTTGTTAATGAAATCATAAATGTGAGAGTTAGTCTCTTGAGCTCTTTCTTGATTAATGAAATGGGCAGCTCCCTCCAACACAACAACATCCGCCAACATGGGCACATCCTTCTTGAAACCTCCTCCATGCACATACTCTTTTATTCCTGGTGTTGTGTACACCACATCCAAATCACCAACCACAAATTTCACAGGAACATTCACTTTCACCCTTGTCCATGGGGCTGTCAGCTCCCAGTTCCTGCCCAAAATTCAACATTACGGTTTAAGAAACATTTAAATCACATTCAAATTAGAATATAATTAGGGTCAATGGAACGTACAAATCAAGAGCGCGGTAGTAGTTTAGTCCTCCAGTGAAGCCCCTTTGGTCAAATTTGGTAGTGTAGTAGTTGAGATCATCTTGAGAAAGCCATAAAGGCAACTTATCATTAGTGGAAATACCAAAGGGGTTCTCCTTGGGTAAACGAGGTGGTCCTGGTGTTCTATCTATCAATATCTTTTTCAGTACTGCTTCACTGCCGTATTTGGCTATCTCATCTTCCATCCCTGGGTCCTAATATCAAAAATCTTACATTAAGCCCTCATTACATAATCAAATCACAGAATTAAGGTTAGACTTATCACTTCGTATCAGTTTTTATAATAATAGCAATATAATGAGATGTGGTGTATTGATGAGACTGCTCCATACTTAATCAATAGTCTCAAGTGATCACCACTCAAAGCAAACCATACTATCAGCAATTAAAATTTAGTTAGGCCTCAAACACGAACTCTATAAATTATAAATATAAAATGGGAAGCCATAAAAAGCAGTGGGAGTCATTAATATAGGTAGGTCTTTCAACCGCCCTAACCAACCAATTATAGCAAGATATATTCACGTGATAATTCTAACGAGAAGAGGAAGCATTTATGAGCCAGCATCAGTCACCCCACTTGGCTTAATTTCAACTTTATCTGATAAGATCAGCGATGTACACGACAAAGTAACATAGTAATTTCATATGAAGTTATCAAAACTTTTACTGACAATATAATGAGCTATCGAACAGCACTCTCTGAAATTTAAAATTTTAAATGTAATATTTTTGAAATATTTAACACACATCTATCTGACATTTTTATAAAGAACATAATACTCTAAGTATTTAGGGAATAATACTAAAAAAGATATATACATATAGTGTATCAAGTTGTGCGATAAAAATTACTTAATTTAATTAAGACAAAATAGACACTCGTAAGTGCACTGATTTAATCGTTTATTCCGATCCACGGACACTTAACTTTCTCCAAATTGGTAAGTTAAATTAACAGATTAGTTTAGATGAGGTACCAAAAAAGAATTGTACCAGAAAATCTATATGTTTGTCTATATATGTTAACGAACAAACACGGCATAAAAAATAATTTAGAAAGATAATTAATTAATAAATAGTTGGTGTATATATTCATTAAAGTTAAAAGCTATTTTTGTTTTAATCAAAATAAACTAACACCCTCAAATTAAACACTCAATGCACGTTACAACATTAAAATCCACTGCACCAGCAACTAATCACTCTATGTTAGTGCTGCAAATATAATTGGACCCCATTTTGATCCGATCTGTATTAAAATAAGAGAACTGTATTGGATAGCCAGATTTGACAATAACAGTGGTCAGTGCCAACTTTACTTTCTCTATTTAACAAGGAACTTTAATTTGGATCTACTGCTCTTTCTTGAAAACAACAAGTCAATAATGTACAACAAACAAATTTCTTTTAACTACTCTTTTGTCATCAGTACTTTAGAAGCTTAAAAAAATCTAGAAGTTCAAAGGAAGTACTAGAAAAGTATAAATCAATACTTTGGGGGAAAAAATAGAAGATACAGAACATATTCTAATCAAGTAAAGTACTTTTAACAAGATTTTTCTTTTTGAAAAACGGATGTGCTTAGAATTAAAGCTATTAAACAAAATATCTGTTAAACTTTAACTTTTGCTTGCACAGCAATAAAGGTATACAACATTATTTATTTTATTGTTTAAATATTATAAATAATGATCTATGAATAGTGAATTTGAGAACGTGAAAGTAAGACAAATAAGCTTCATAATTGGTTAAATTTCACTAATTGTGTAGTCCTTTATTTGTACGCACTGTCGGTTACAATATCATTTGAGTAATCATACATGCAACGACAATCACAATTAAGCAACAACCGACTCCAATGAAATCTCATTAGAGTGCATGCAGATGTTATCATTAATTCAGTGAGATATCGTCTGCTCAATCAAATCAAAATGATTAAGTACTAATTCAAAGAGAAACATTACGAGGAATCGTACCTGAAATCTGCACATGTAGTAATCATCTCCAAGGAAAGCTCTCATAGTAGGAATAGGCTTCATTTTAGGATTCCTTGGCCTAAAAGGCACACTAAGACAAACATATGCCTTGACTAAATCAGGCCTAAACAAACACAAGTACCAACCGATCATAGCACCCCAATCATGCGCCACTAAAAACACACTCTCAACACCTAACGACTCAATAAGCGCAACCAAATCACCCACTACGTGAAAATAAGTATAGCTCGTAACTTCCTTAGGCGCGTCCGTGTCCCCATAGCCACGTAAATCGGGCGCCACCGCACGGTAGCCTTGGTCAGCCAAGGCTACAATCTGGTGGCGCCACGTGTACCATAGCTCGGGGAAGCCGTGGAGGAAGAGAACTACGGGGCCTTTGCCTTTTTCAGCAACATGCATGTTGATGCCATTAACGTTCAATGTTCTGTGCTCAATGCCCTCCATTTCTTTTCTTTGTTGTAGACAGTTGCTTTGTTTTTTAATGATAGGAGTCGTATGTTATGTGTATATTTAAAGGGTAGTTATAAGGAAAGTAAAAGAGGAAGGCGTGATGGTGACTGATGAAAGTAAATAAATGCGCCTGCCATAATATTATCGTGGCTCTAAATAATGGTGCATTGGAACCAGGCGGCTTAACTATATTATATGGGTGTTTTTCAAAATATTTATCGAGATACTGATTACTTGTTCTTATTTCAAAAAAAATGTTTCTAATTAGTTCTTCATTTTGTCAAATAAAAAAATTATAATTTTTTAATCTATTTATTTTCAATTAATTATTTTTTATTAAGTTTTTTAATTTATTTATTATATAATTAATAGAAATAAAATAATAAATTCATTATATCAAAAATTATTTTTTTATTAGTTATATTAATTTAAAAACGAATAAGTAATTAGGGACATAGTGTACGTATTTTAATTGAAACTGGTGTTTGACTACTTATCTTTTTTTATGTCTTTGATAGTATGATCTTTCTTATATAATGAGGTGTTGATAATGTTTAAAAATTGTTTGGTCTGAATGTCATGTATTCTTTTTCGAGAAGTTTATATCTATGTGTTATATGATATGAATGCCACGCTAGTGCCTTGTAACGCACCCAACTATTTAGCAGGGTATGTAATTTTGGGGGGTGGGGGTGTGGGGGAATCGAGTCTTTTTTCATTTTATTTTATAGGATATATGCCCCCTAAGGAAAGGCATTATGAGTACTAATATTAATATTTGATTATATAGAAAATTTAAGAATAAAAAAAGTACATGTTGAAATTTTATGATGTTAATTTTTATATATTTATATGATTATAAAGCTATAGGTTTATAAGATATGTTTTAAAATTTAAGGCGTAAATTTAATGATATATAAGCGTATGATATAACATGAGTAGTAGAAGGTCATATCATGAACAAAGAAAGTACTATGAACTATCAATTTTTAGAGAATATAATGTAATTTGGAACAAAAGAAATAATCAATAGCCCAGTAATAGACTCCCTTTATTTTTAAAAAGGAACTTAGATATAATATGAGTACCAGCCTATTAAATATTAACCGTCCACTTTTTTTCCCCTTTTTGTGAAAGGGGTGGTTGTATAGAGAACCAATATTCATTGAGAATGAATATAAACTTTATGTCATAGGAGCAATTGATATAGCAATACGAATGGACTCCCATTTATGTTAATTCCTTTTTCCCTTGGTAATACGTACTCATTAGTTTGGTTTCTAATTTTTAATTGTTGTCGTTGAAATGTTAGGCACTCTACAATAGTACAATCGAAACGTGAAATAATTCTTTTTAATTGCGACTGCATGCTTGTAGACAGGAAACTCAAATTATTAGAATCCATGTTATGTATTTAATTGGAAAGGATCCATACCCATCTATTTCTTGGTTGGAAGTAGTTGAAAAGCTAAAATTTGTATTTTTAGTTTGACGATGCAAAGCAAACATGTGTTGAGCAGTGGGATGGGAGTTCGGTGTCTTTAAATGAATTTTAAAATAATTTTCTTTTTATGAGGTTTATTTTTTAACTTAATTTAGGGTTTAGAATTTATTTTTTATCATGTCATCAGTGTTAACTGTTAAGAACTCGAATTGAGACTTAACGTAGGAGAGATTTGGGTGGGTTGAGGAAGGGATTGAGTTATCCCACATTAAAATTCATGTAAGATAGAAAATTAATCTATTTACATAATTTTTAACGATCATCATTTGATGAATTAGATTGAGTTAGGCTAAACGAAATTTTTAAATACTTTTTCCTCAATAAGTGTTAGGCAAACGTTTTTTTCTGGTGGAAATGACAGTGTGTGTCCCATGAATAGACTGCATAAATTTGTTCGTTTTGATATTTTGTGAAGGTCATTTTAGACCTTTTGCGGTTAATTTAAGTATTATATTCACATGTCCCATGAATAGACTGCATCTATCAAACTTTATACTGATTTTGTATTGATGAAAGGCCATACCTCTAAGGCACGTCATCTCACCATAACAAGCTAAGTTTGACTTTTTTATTTTCTAGTGGAGACAAATTTGATTTGAAAATATTGATTTACAAAAGTGATGGGCCTTTTTAATATTTTATTTTAATTATATATTCGAAAAAAAAGGGATTATATAGAAAGATGAAAGAGTGGGGTCCACAAAGTGTGATAATGGAATTATATCTTCAGAAGTACTTATTCCCGCATCATATCGCAATATTTTTATTTATTTGATTAGGTTTGATTTTGTTATTTTTTAAAAATATAATGAACATTGGGATGATTTTATTTGATTAGTATCTTTTGTTAATTTTTATTTGTCAGACATTTGACTAGTCATATAGAAAAAAATTATTGAATGTATTTATAAATTATTTCTTATTAAATAATAGTTTGAAAAATAAGTATTTAATTTTGAAGGTGAAATATAAAGAAAAAAATTATTGTCTTTTCTTGATATTTCACAAAAGACACATAAAAATAAAAATCTATTTTAAAAATTAACAAGTAAATATGAATAGAGTGAGTATAAGTCATCTAAATATTGAAAAATGAATAATACTTAATAGTAACAATAAATAGACACAAAATTTTAATTTGTCTCTTGATTTTTGAGATTGGCCGATAAATAAAGGTAGCAAGTACTCCCTTCGTCTCATACTTTACACTCGTATTAAGATATGATGTAATTTTACTCTTTTACATTTATTTAAAAAATTTTAAAATTCAAGTTTTCAATTAATAAATATGAATTAATTTATTTTGATTAGTTAATTAATCAATGAACATGTATCATTTACTTAGTTTTTCTAAGTTGATCAACCGTATATTTTCAAGGCTAATAACTCACAAGGTAAATAAGAATATGATAACTTGTGCATTGATTTATGAAATGACAAGTACTATTATAAATCAACTATTTATAAAAGGTTATAACATTAAAATAGAACGAAGGAAATATATTTTTGATAATATAAATGAATAAAAATGAATGGATAAAGTAATTTAGTGATTAACGACTTCGTAATAATAGAGGGAAGTAGATAAACCACCATATGCCCACCAACCTTATTATTATTGCCATATCATTTATTATTTCTCGTCTTTTCTTAATTAATTAATCTCCTTCCTGTCGTAAAGATAATGTATCACCTTCATCAAAGAAATAAATGATAAATTCTACAAATGTTAACGAAAAGGAAAAAATTTCTTTGGCCAGAAAAGTTTAATCATAATATGGTCAGAATGGTTAAAAATGTGTTTACATTATAAATTAGTTTGTTTTTAAATATTTTTGTCTTTAACTCAAACACTAAATATATTTTTCATTTAGATTTTCAATGCATTGAAAATAATTGATGACATTAATTATTTATGATTCCATAATTAAACATTAAATTAATAAAAAAAAATTCTTTTCTCCAGAAAATTTTGGCATAATAGTCAGAATAGTGCATTCACACTATAAACAGGTTTACTTTGACATTTTTATCCTTATTTAAATTTAAATTTATTAATTATTTTTTAACACATAAAAGATTCCCAATGCATGATGATTAGACTTGTTCCCACATTCTTATAATTTCATAAGATGTTAATTTCAATTTCTTTTAAAAATACTACAAAATGATAGCCTTAATAATTTCTTTTGTTATTTCTTTTGTTCCCTCTACTTTCCGATATAAATTTTAAACAACACAAATTTAGAATTTACAATTAAGAAATAAAATTTAAAATTTAAATGACAAGCAAACAATGTGGTATAGTAATGAAATGTAAAAAATATTCTATATCTTATTTGATTATCACAATATATATGAAGTCTATATTTTTGTGGTATTGTGCAGATTATGTTAAATTATTATTAGGAGAAAAAAGATTTGATACACTCTTTAATTTTGTGATATAGAGATAATATATATTCCATAAAGAAAAGGTTACATATACACTTATTGTTAAACGAACAAATTAAATAACTCATATATCCTCTTTTGACTAACGAAAGTTAAATTTTAGATTTTAAATTTATTATTTTTAGTTATTTAACCAAACAATATTCACAGAGAGGAAAATAAGATAGTGTTTTCATGTGATTTTATTTTTGAGTTTTTTAATTCAACGGTTAATTTGGGTCTTAATTATCTCCCTTGTGAATTAATTTTTAATCATTATTTGAATATGTTGTTCATGTTTAATTTTTCGCTTTCATTCTTTAGTGTAGAAAACATGAAAATCAAAAAGAAATAAAAAAAATAGTGAACGAAATAAAAAAAAATTTAAAAAAAGCAAAGTAAAATTAATTATTTTTTGCGGTTATATTGAATTTTATTTTGTAGTTGTAAAAATGTTGATGCATCTATAATAGACTTTGCAAGAAGATCAGCGAAAAATTAAATTTGATCATCAACATAGTATATCAAAATTAGTCATGGAATTAAAGAAGATAAAAAATAAAAATAAAAATACAAAAATTCATGTGTGAAGAAGATCAAATATAACTCGAAATATTTCGAGAAGGGTCAAATATACCTTTTATATTTTTATTTTGTTAAAGAAAACTAATAATTTTTTCAGTTTTATCAGCGAAAAACGATCAAAAAATAATTTTGAATCTATTTTTTGACTTCCTTCAGCTAAAAAAGATTTAGCTATATCAAAGTTATATATGTAACAATTAAAATAGATGTGAGCCACTTTCTTTTAACAAAAAAATATATTATCTCTAAATCACAAAGTTGAGAAATATAATTTATTATTTTTATTATTATTATAATTTTTTTATTATTATGATTTTATTATTATTAGTATTATTATTATTATTATTATTATTATTATTATTATATAAATGACCAATATATATGACACTTTTGATTATTAATTTTACTTGTTAAGTTATTTTATAAATTTTTAATTTGAATTGCTTGTGAGATAAATTTATTTTAAATTTAATATTATTAGTGTTTATCTTTTCATTTAAATTTTAAATTTTATTTTTTAATTGCAAATTTTAAATTTGTGTTCTTTAAAATCTATATTGGAAAGTACATAGAATAAAACAAATTATTAAGTCTATCATTTTGTAGTATTTTTAAAAGAAATTGAAATTAACATGTAATTATGAAATTATGAGAATGTGGGAACAAGTCTAATCCCCATGCATTGAGAATCTCTTTATGTATTAAAAAATAATTAATAAATTTAAATTTAAATAAAGGTAAAAATATCAAAAAGTAAATCTATTTATAGTGTGAATGCACTATTCTGGCCATTATGGCCTAAAGGATTTTTCCTTTATAAAAATGACGTTCGTTTATTTTTATTTGTTATGTTACGTTTTATAAAAATGAATTTGACTAATATTCAAAGTTAAATTAAATTACATTAATTCAATATTTTGAAGAAAAAAAAATAGATATTAAAGAATTATACATTACAATTTTTTGAATAACAATATGATGAAAAATTATATGATAAAATATCAATCAAAATTTTTATATTTTAACTCTAAGAATGAAAAACATGACAATTAATAGTGGACGGAGAAAGTAAAATTTGATCTTGATGCTATTTGCTTTTAGAAAGTGTTGAACTTAAAATAGTGTTGAACTAAAAATAACATCAAGACATTTAGTAAGCCATTTAATGAACCGAAAAACAGTTTGTTTAACTCAAACACGCCATAATTAATTCATAATCATATGGTCCTCCTTAATGATTGCAGAAAACTACAATTATACATACAGCAAAAATAAATATGACATATCTGGCAAATATATGTACCTAATAAATATCATTGTGATTAATGAAATATGTGGGAGCAGATATAAGAGCAGTGAGCACATTACCAAAAAAAAAAAGATTTCACACGACGGTAAAAACAGTTTTTTTTTCTTCCCGGTTAGAATATATACTTAATATGATTTTCTATAGACATTGTATAATTTTTGAACGAAGGATGTCCAAGTAAAGAAAATTCGTTTGTGTTGATTAAAAAGAAAATTAAAAACTAAAGGGAAACTTACATAAATATTTTGCAAATAGAAAATATTTACCATTTATAGCAATAATATATTTTTTTAATTCTATCACCTTTAATACATTTATAATACACTTTTAACTCATATTACAAAAAATAATTTATTCACATATAATACAAGTTTTATTGATGGATAATACATTTATCTCACATTTTTATACACTTATAATTCAATAATACATTTATCTTACATTTTGATACACTTATAATTCAATGTGTCAACTTCTTACCAAACATGCATAATATATTTTATAAAATAGTTATAATACATATTATTGTATACTTAATTCACTTTTAATACATATTGCAGATTTAACATAGTATTGCTATAAACTGTAATAAATTAAAAGTATCGCTAAAATCAGTAATTATTTATTAAAAGGCATCTATCCATGTAATTTTTCCAAAACTAAATGGGGTGGGACGAACCTATGAATGGGATTTTGGGCCGGTTTCTAAACGGGTAAGTCCATTCAATCCCATTACCTGGTCCTAGTGGGCTGGGCCTTAGTGAGACGATGATAATTGATAGTGTTATACAAGACTAGAGACAATTCCAAAGAAATTAAAATTAATAGTCAGTGGCGGATCCAGAATTTTATGGCTATGGGTGCTAACTAAGGGTGTGCATTGATCGATTCGATTTTATTATATATATTATCGATTCAGTTTATTGTGATTTTTGGTTTTTAAATACGTTAAACAAATAAACAAACCAAAAAGAGATTTTTTATCTGTTTTCGGTTTATCGATTTTGGTACTTAATGGTTTGATTTTCGGTTTAACCAATAAGAAAATAAATATACGACTTCTCTAATAAATTTGACCCGACAACACAATAATGTAATGAATAACTATACGAGTGTAACACAAAGAGAAATAAAGTTCTTACTTTAAATTTTGATATTTTATATAATGCGAAATTATGAACTAAAAGTCACTTTAATTTGAAGTGTTAATATTTACGTACGTCTTGTATATTATTTGGATGGCCCAAGAAAAAAAAAGAAAAAGAGAAGCAATATACTTTTACAGCTAAAAGGAGAATGTTAGAAGAAAACAAAGTAAAAGAGCAAGACATGAGGAAGAAAAAAAGGGAAAAAATGCTTTGGTGGGGAATCGATCTCACCTGCCCCTCTAAATATAGGGACTAAAAACACCTTCATTTCGGGCTGTAAACCAGAGACACCATCCAGTTTTATGTTCAATGGGTGCTCGCTATTATATGTATAGTAATATAGCTATTTTTCTACTTAAATATGCATAGCTCGAGTCGAGGCTAATGGGTGCTCGAGCACCCATAACACACAACGTGGATCCGCCCCTGCTAATAGTAAGTCTTTATGCTTATGAAACAATTTATTTTCGAAATCATTTCTTCAATGGCTTGAGCGTGGCTAGAAACTCGGTGAAGAGTGTACAATTTTCCTTTCAGTTGTGTTATGAGTATAAAATAAAATATACACTCATATTAAATAACACTTAATTTATGGACACCATATAATTTTTTGACGAAAGGTGTGTATCGGAACACCCTTCGCCTAAGGTGGCTCCGCCTGGCTTCCTTACCTTCATTTTTTTGTATATTTAGAATATACACAAGTAAAATTTGGCGTGTATATCATAATATTTGTGTAATAGTAGGATAATATATACCAAACAATTCTACTCAATTTTTTCTAAAAAATTACTCTCTTCATTCCTTTTTATATGTCATCCTTACTACAAATAGTTGTTCCATAATACTTGTCAGTTTATAAATTCAATTCATAAATTACAATATTCTTCCTAGTTTGCCCTTGTTAGCCTTGAAAATTTACATTTGATCAACATGGAAAAACAAAGTGAATGATTCATGTTCATTGATCAAATTAATTAATCAAAATAAATTAATTCATATTCATTGATTGAAAAGTTAACTTCCAAAATAAATTAAAATAAGGATATAATAGTAAACTTACTTAATTTTTTAATGCACGTGAAATAAAAAATGACAAAATATAAATAGAAACGGCGGGAGTAGTAAGTTCATGATTTTGATCAATAGGATTAAGACATTATGTGAATTTAATACCATTTGAAGTTCCAGCGAAATCAAAGTGTTTCATTCATAGTACTATTTACTTGTGAAAGCCCAATTCTTGAGAAGAAAATCGGACCAACTGCACCTGGTGAATGACTAGAGAAGAGGTCCATTAATATTATCTGCACGTTTGTTTCTACTACTATATATATCAAGTTGCTTTATTAGAGTTTTTTTTTTTTTTTATAGTGAGGGAATTACACAGGTATACAATCAACCATAGCATAAACAAGTGACTCTTTATAATACAAGAAATAAATGTATCTATCACATCATCAGAGAGATGACTGTGATAGATATACATATTGCGATAACGTAAATACGTGTGTGTACATGTGTTCTACACATTTATTAGTAGCACAATATATAATCAACTCAATATTGAGAAGGAGGAGGAGCTGCATCAGAAACTGGATCATTGCCGGCAGGAGAATCTGCATCAGTCACCGGATCATTGCCGGCAGGAGACGCTGCACCAGTCACTGGATCATTGCCGGCAGGAGAAGCTGCACCGGTCACTGGATCATTGCCGGCAGGTGGATCTGCGGAAGAAACTGGACCAGCACTACCGCCATAACCGACCAGAGCAGCTGCACCTGAACTTCGGAATGCGGACTGAGACATTCCACGGCGTGGACGAGTTTTCTGAGATGCGCACATTTTGGGCAAAGATAATCCTGCACATATGTGTATCAAATAAATCAAATGCCATGTGAATACTAATCATGTGAAGATTTGAAATCATCACTAGGTCATGACTTTGCAAGTTCAAAATTTGGCCAAAAATATTTCAAATGAAGTACTAATTTTCCCTCTCAAAATTTCAATGTTCAAACACAACTTCAACTTAAAATACTTTATTTTTTCGCCTTCCAATCAAATAACATCCAAACACCTCACCTTCAGCAGAAGCGACACTAGAGTAAAGATCGATAATATTGGGGCAATTGTTGTAACAGTGATGTGAACAGAGTTTGGCAACGAATTTAGAATCAACAAGTGCGTCTGATGATAGGCCAAGAGATTGCCTATCAACACCACATGCACCAACGCATTCATCTGTCTCTATATATTCCTGCAACATTTTATTACTTGCAAATGCTTCTGAAGTCTGGCACTCCACTTCAATATTTCCTTCTTCAGACGGACGACTCTCCAGCACACACCTCTTTCCGTCCGATGCAATTGAAAGCGCACACATTTCAACTGGTAATTCCTCGCATAGCAACTCACCTGAAAGATAACTCATTATATCAAGTTGATATTAACAAAACTATGCTAGTTAGTTATTACTCCATTTGGTTCGATTTTTGTATGATTTTAACTTGACATAGAGTTAACAAAGTCAATTTTTTTTTTTGAATTTTGTGGTCTTAAACTAAAAATACTTAAAATGTACCAAAATATCAATTTAGAATATAAAGAGTTACCAAACGAATAAATTGAAACTGAGCTAGGGAGTATCAAGGATGAAGAAGAAATTAAAGATATTACCAAGAGCTCCTTGAAGGAAGAGGGATAAAGCAAAGAAGAGTATGAACTTCATATTGATTGATTCCAGAAGAAGATATGAAGGAAGAGACAGTGATTGTGTTTGCATTGAAGGGAATATAATTTTGGAAAGTGAGAGTTTATATAGAACTTCCTAGGGTCAAAATAAACAATTCTTTTATCCTAACAAGTCAAAATAAACTATTTTTTTTTTTATGGTTGTAGTCAACTGGTTTTCCAAATAATGAGGACACATTCACCTTACAAAACTGACCATGTCCAAAAGAAAAGGTTGATCAATATATATTTTTTTTACTATTATAAGGTTGCATGAATAATGTGAAGTTGCTGGCAGATTGTCATTGTCTATGGAAAGTACAAAGATGAGCTTAGGTAGAGCAAGTCTTCAAGATAAGCAAACCGTAACACCGTTCTTTGCTGGCTGTTTGTCTTTTGTGCTAGGTGGAGTTGTAACACGAGAGAGAGCTTACGTTTATGCAAAAAAAGAAAGAAAAGTACCAACTTTGTTTCTTCTAATTTTAGTAAGTTTCATTTTTCTTCTTTAGTTGTTTGTATGTATCAAATAATATTAATGACCTCCTTTCGTCATTTCAAGTAGTGCCAATATTTGGTTGATGAGCGTTGCGCAGTCGAATTTTGGGATTTTATGTGTGTTGGGACTCTGGGTATTCATATCAACAACTATTATGTTTAGGATTAGGAAGAAAAGATAACCTTCAGCTAAACTTGATTTTGGCACAATATTCATCAGAAATAAGCCAAGTTTCAATTACAAAGATTTATGCAGCTCTTACGCAACATGTTCATCCAAAATGCGTGAAAATCCACTTAACTTTTAAATCAATACTTGCTAAAAAATTTTAAAAACCATTAAACTCAGTACTAAAAACCTTTAGAAACCATTAAACTCAGTACTAAAAACCTTTAAGAACGATCCATCAAGATTAAATCTCGAATCTTCTTTTAAATAACAAGGTGTCTTTGATAGAATGTTGTATATAGATAGATTTACTATCATTAAGAACGTCAGTAGATTTTGGCTCAGGTAGTTTACTATATCCATGTCAATAAATATATTTCCAGTATCTTCGTTCTAATTATATCCTTTATGAAATAATATGAATAGTCAGGCTAAGACTAGCAATGGTACCTTCAATTCATTTTATTTCTTGTTCTGCAGTAAGTAATGTAACACATCTAAACTCTCCAGAATCCTGAGTACTTTTCAAAGATGGACCTCATACAATAAGAACAAATGAAGCTTAATATAAATAAAATCACAGGAGATAACCTACTCACTACGCAAGGTCATATGAGTTCCTACGCTCTGCCTCAATCAATAAGGCAGAGAGATTTCGCAGCACAAATTTAATTTCAATCATCTAATCACACTGGGTAAAACAAGGGGGTAAATTTGTACTAGTCAAATATGAGCATATATCAAAAATCGAGACATGGTGTCTGAAATTAGACGGAGCTGAGTTTGCAAGTTGGTTCTCCTCAGAAAACAACGGTGGTTTCGTCCCATAAAAGTCACCAATGATAAGCCAAAACACTTCAATAATTTAACATCACATTGTGTGGTATTGTAAAACCATATATGAGAGCTTAATGCTATGATGTTTTCACAAACTTCCCACACTGGTAGCAGCAGAAATGCACAAGCATGGTACTGAACTACAACTGGAGGCTGAATTCAACCGAACCCATCTCACCAATAAAGGCAAAATGATCCAAGTTCTACAATGAGAACATTGACACTTGATATATTGCTTCAACATTTGCTTGGACATGTGGGGAACTTGTACCAACTTTTAGGCTTCAATAATCAATCATAACTTGCATTCAGGAATTTGAGTAATTCATTTCGTTTACTCTCTGCTTCCTTATCCTCCTTTGTCTTGTCTAGCTTCAAGAGAATCTACAAAATGAGAACATTTAACACCACTGACATTCCACAATAAGAAACAAAACCAACACAGCTTTAATGCCACCCATGTTTCAAGGTATTAACAAACACTAGTAGAAATGTTCCCCAGAAAGATGAACATACCTTTTTTCCAGAGACAGCACTGCGACGGACCCCATCATCTTTGTCACGACCTAAAAACTGGATTTGGTAGATTACACATGTGAAAAAAAGAAGGGGGAAAATTCCTAAAAGAGAACTACAATTTTAAGTATGAAATCGTAAAACCTTAGAGAGCTGCACAGGGCCACTACTTTCCACCTGCTGCTTCTGCATATGGCTCGCATTGCCACCATAATCCACAAACAAGTAACAAAACCATGCAAGTTATCGAGCATACAGTCATCATGTCCACAGCTCCAATTTTGAAGAGCCGTAAAAAACAACAGGCAGAAAAATACTATAAGCATCTCATATTGTAACCAAATGCATTTACTCTCAATAACTGAAATCTAAGAAGTTCATAACTTCATATGGACTGTGAAACTGTACACTCTTAACTTTTATATGCTCAGTGTAATTGTGTAAGACATGAGAACATAAAATGCAGAGGCAATCTGGCAGAATAGATGAAGACTGCTTGATTATGAGAACAAAAATCTACCTCTTTAATTTTATTCTTATGACGTTTTTGCCGGTGACTTTTCCCTTTCTCTTTATTCTTCTTCTAAAAAGACAACAAGCTGGTAATATGTCAACTTTCAAGCAAAACATGTAATTGAATTTGAATGAATAATAATCAGATCTTCTGAAGCAACCACCTTTGTGCCTCTATCTTTCTGTATGTGTCTTTTTGAACTGCTGACTGCTTCACGCTCACTGTCTGAAGAACTGTCGGCAAAAGAGTTGTAACGAGATGGTTACAAGGAAAAAGGAAGCATCCATCTAATTGATAAAGACTTGAGACCTCCCGCTAACAGCAGGCTAGAATCAATAAGCATTTTGCAGAACACAGAGACATAGCATGACATGCAGTTACTAGGATAGCAAGAGGAGCCCTCCACAATATAAAACAATCACATTTGAAAATTGACATGTTAGTGTAAATACTAATTTAGGATAATATTCCTGGGTTAAACAGTTCACCAAAGTAGCAATTTACTATAGGTTTTATGCTTTCTAGTAGTAGTTTAACCTTTAAGGGTCACTTAGTTCAAAACAAAGTTGTCCCAATTATAATTCTGCAATTTTGGTATAGAGTTTTTCCTGTTTTAGCTAATACCCAAAGCCAAGCACGGAACCAATTTCATAACCCCTTATATCCTTCTACCCAAACAAATTGTAAGAGAAAAATACATTTCTAATAAAAAAATATTTGTATAAGCATAATATTGCCATGAAGCATGAGATGAGTATAAAGGAGTAAAATGGTCAGTGACAATTCATATAGATGAAGACACAATTAGTTTGAGAAAAACGGAGTTGTTATTGGTGCTTGATTTAAGCTAACATCACTGCAAGCTGCAGTTCAGCAACTTTCTTTCCCTTGGTTGAGAAATAGATGACATTCTTTTCCAAATCGCAAGCCAACTTGCTACAAGTAGTCACCAAGCAACTTTCCTAACTCAAATAGAAAAAAATCAAGGTATCCAACATTACATAACCCTTAAAGAACACTTTGACTGATTATAACTTATTACTTGTCTGACTCTTAATATCCAGTTTTCGGCAATTAACAGTGAATTAAGGGGTATAGATAAGGTGCTACGGAACACCTCACTATCTATTTATATTGACAAGGTGACAAATATCTTCGTGAAGAACACACTGCAGCTCACAATACTTATTAGGCCAACAAAACCGTTTTCAAATAAGCAATCATTTGAATAAATTATATCTAGCTAGCATTGATCCTTCGAATCAATTTACACGGCTAATTAACCCTAACTTCATAAAGCAAGATCGTCAAATCCCTAAAATCATTCTCGATAAGAAAAGAATTATATATAACTAGACCTGTAATCTTCGGATGATGAGGAAGAAGAATAGCTATCGGACGATGAATGACGGCTACGACGACGTTTGGTGCGAGAGCGGCTCTTCTTGCGGATCTTGAGAGAGTCCTTATCTTTGTCTTTGCGGTTGCGCCGATGACGCTTACGGTCCCGGTGAGCTGAAGAAGATGAAGACTCCGATGCCGATGAGGACGAAGAGGCGGCCATGGAGATCGACCGATGAGGTGACCGCTTTTTTTTTTTTCCCTTGTGAGGAGAGAAACGACAAACTGGTGCAAGTTGAATGTGCTTGGCGTTTCTTTGGATTTTACGTTTCTCGAAAGGGTAATCTTGGTATTATGCTAGTATTCCATTCGATAAAAGTAAAATCTCTAAACTTCAAATTTATGGCTTGTTTGACAAAGGCTTTTATAGTTTTTCTTTTTATCTTAGAAAAATAAAAGTATTATTTGAGAGATTTCATAGTCTTTGGATTGACTTTTTAGATATACGAGAATTACTGTTTTAAAGGTTTTTTTTAAAGAAATTTTTTTTAAGTATTGCAAAAATAGAAAATATTATTTAAAATAAGTTAATTCAAACATTTCGTATTTGATATTATATTTAAGAAAATTAAATACAATATGAAAATTCTAACTGGATAGACAAATGATCTTCATCTAATTTATTTTATAGGTCTTTTAAGACATTATATGATAGAAGTTATCCTTAATAATGAAAGGATATTCATAGGCCTTACTTGACATGCATGTATTTATATGATATGAATATAAAATTGAAATTATTTATGATAATAATGTTTAGCGATGATAAATGTAAATGATGGCTATTAATAATGATAGTTATGGTTGAGGATAATAAGTGGTGGAACATAATTGATAATGGTGGAAGATAGTGACAATAATTAATAAAGATGAACGATAATTGTAATAACAAATAAATATAATTGATGAAAGTATTACTTTCATAGAGATTACAAATCTTATTCACATTTATTCACTCCATTAAGAGATTTTATATAAATAACTAGATGAGTATTGCATGTGCTATGCACGGGCCTAACAACATAAATTATGATGTCATTTTTTATGTGTTTAAATTGAATTGTCACAAGAGATCTAGGACCTAAGTTGTAATTATATTTGAAAAATGTTAGAATATATATTTCTACTGAATTATTACTTATTTATATCTTCAACTTTAAAATCACATTTTAAAAAGACTGATTAAATATAAATAAAAGTGCTTCCTAATTTGACAAAATAGGAACTGCTACAATTTCAAAAAACTTTTTTTTTCTAAAGAAGCTTTGATGAATTTAAACTAATCAATTTTAAAAAGCTTAATCAAATAAACTCTTAAATTAGATATGATAAAAATTAAACATAAACGGCAATGAGTGATTCAGATACATTAACTAATGACGCTATTATTATTATTTTGTTTGACTTAATGGTATATGTTCCTTCATAGTTAAACAAATACTTTTATTTAAATCTTAAATAATTTTTTACAAATGTAAATTTAGATTAATTGAGTTCAGGGAGATGCCTCTAAACCAACAATAACGCTGGCATAAACTTTTTTCGGGAAACTTACATAAATTATATTACAATAAAAAAATATTTGTTATTTATAGTAATAATAATTTTTTATTTGATCACTTTTAATTTTTTTATAATATAAATTTAATACATATACAAAGAATAATTTATTATTCACAATATAATACAAATTTTAATGATGAATTTTACATTTATTATACATTTTAATACACTTATAATATAATGTGTCAAATTTTTATCAAAGAAATACAATATATTTCAAAAAATAATTATAATTTATCTTTATTACATACATAATTAACTTTTAATACATATGATAGATTTAACATAATATTACCATAATTAATATAAATAAAAAATATCAATAAAATTAGTAATTATCTATTAAAATATACCAATTCACGTAATTTTTTCATTTGTGAAATTATCAACAAAGACTTGGGAAAGAGAAAATCCAATTATCTTACTATTTTCACCTAATATCAAGTATTCAAGCATTTATCACAACAAATTCCTAAATATACTCAAAGACATTAAAAAGAAAGGAATATAATTACAAGTCTGATTATGACAGAGAAAAATATCAAAAATATATTTTTTTTCAACAAAAGAATTTTTTTTGTTTTTGTTTTTGTTTTTTTTTTTCTTTTCCTATACACAGATTTTATTTGTTTGAGCGGTTAGCAACAGTTTGGTCTCCTGTATCTCCAAGTATAGTAGCAAAAATTGTTGATTGGAAAGGATTTGAATGAAGGAAATTCCCAATCAAAGAAGATGAATATTCTCATCAAAAGCTTATAAGCCAATTAGGCCCCAATCACCTGATTTCTTGTTAGGAGCTGCCGTCACTCCCACTACCCTGCAGCCAAATATGTCCGCTCGGAGATTCCGCTGAGCTTGGTGCTTGTGCTGTCGCCTTATATTCATCTGTATCTGCTGCCGGAGATTCTGGTGGAGATGCTGACGGAGACTGTGACGGGGATCCCGCTGGGGATTCTGAGGGAGATTTCTCTGGCGATTCTGACTCCGGAGCGTCTGCAGGAGCATCGGTCGGGGATTCTGCGGGAGCTGACGCCGGAGCTGCAGCTCCACCCTCTGTTGCATTAACGTTCACAGGTTAAAATCTTCTTTTTTGTTTTTAATTCAATTTTACATTTCTAAGCAATTTATCCGACTAGAAATTAAAAAAAGAAAAACAATTTCAGCAAGTTGGAGTGTGGTAGTTCTATTATTGATTGATGGTTTTACAAATTCAATGTAGTTTCTAGTTTTGTTTAGATGTATGTGTGTATGTATATTTGCATATGGCAGATAGACATGTACGAGCATTTGGTTTTATATAAAAAGATACTATTTCTTTTTAAGAAGTTGTTTAGAAATGTTTTATGACGCTTTTAGTAATTAATTCTTAAAACTGTCTAATGCGGAGATTCATAAGAAGTTTTGAATTTACCACTGGCGAGGTCTTTGTTTTCTTGGTCGTTCACTGGGGAGTATACGATGGAAGAATCAGATTGTGGTGGCGATAAGAGAAATCCTGAGGTATAAGGGACACCAGTAGATGGTATCCACAAATCCGCATCTAGGAAATTTGATGCTGTGAATCGTTGAACACGTTCCATAGGAAGTTCTTTAACACCTGACCATGTTACACGATCTGCTTTGGATGATCCTGACCCTTTATTGTTGAATTCAGTATAGAATAGTGTGTCAAAAGCGAATGTTTTGTTCCATTCCAACCATCCCTCTGGCTGAATCAGATCATCTATATTAGATTCCATTATGATAGTTCTTGAATACTGTTTCCATGGACGCCCAAGATATGTCTTGACTTCCCCCTTGACCTCATTATAAGATTCATCAGCCACAATACTGCAGTTTTGCAAGACAATTCCCGATGGCTGGCGGAGATCTGTCCTGCCTTGTGCTGTCACAATGCAGTGTTGTTCTTTCATAGGCTTTCGTACCGCGAGAGTGCAGTTCTGGAACACAGCAGCAGCATCCCCAAAAACAAAATCGATGGTGCCTCTGATCGTACAATCCCGATAAAATTGTCTATAGGTGTGGGCACAGAGAGTGTCTTGGTAACCGTCCATATGGCAATTGTAGAAGATTGATTTATCTGCTGCCACTCTCAAAGCTAAGGCCTGGTGTTTATCTGGACCAGCAGTGTTCTCGAAACCAATGTCCTTAGCAACGAAATAATCTCCCATTATAGCTACAATAGTCACAGTTACTCTTCTATTAAATCACAATCAAGAGAACATGAAACAATTATGTATGTAGTGTTATGAAATAAACTCCCTCTGTTTCCTTTTTTAAGAATAGACCATAAGAGAAGAATGTCATATAAAATGAAACAGAGGGAGTAACTAACTCGTATTTAACTAATGTATAAGTAATTTGTTGTGTACCGAGACTTACCAACAGTTGAAGTTTGATAGGTTGGAACGCCACCTTTGAAGCTTTGGTTTCCGGTGATTCTGGTCTTGGTTGGACCATCCCCAATGATCACCAAATTCGACATGGTGCTAAGAATCTCCACTTTCTCATCATAAACACCCTCTTTAATGTACAAAACATAAGTCTGGTTTCTATGCTCTGGGATGTGTTTGAGAGCGTCATTGATAAACTTGTATTTGCCTGATCCATCCTTGGCAACAACCACATCGGGTTTGATTTCGTTAGACACGTTAACAGCAAGAAGTCTGCGCCTTCCCACATCAATCCAATCAGGTAACAACTCAATGCCATGACCCAAAACAGGGGTATCATCGAAAAGGAGACGACGACGACTGGAGCCAGCGTTGAGGCTTGTGAAGACATCGGAAATCTCGGTGATCATTGAAAGGGCATTGCTAGTTAGCTGCATAGAAACATTCAGTGCCTTTTTCATTTTCTCCCCCGCCTCTCCGGTAGTGTCCTCAAAGCCATCCAAGCAAGATTCTTGATATGTAATTGCACCACTCAACCAAATCTTCAAATCAGCAATCCAATGACTCAGGTCATTGAACTCAAAACTTTCGAATTTGAGGTGTGTTCTATTGAGATCATTAACGGCTTGCAACGCTAGCTTTTCACAGTTCTCCAGGGCCATTTTTGCTCTTGGATCCTTCTCAAGCTTTTGCATAAATGTTGAATTGTCAATTGCTTCCTTAATTTTCTTAATTGTCACCTGAAATGACTTTTGGATAAGTTCTTTGGGATCTGAGCTTGATTCACCCGTGGCCTCAAGGCTCTCAACACATGTAGTTTGATACTGTGTAGTCTGGCATATGGATTCAATAGCTTTTTTCGTACTCGTAACATCTTGAGCCTCAGCCTCTTTATCATTCCAATTCATCGTTACGACTACTGCAACTACCATAGCCACCAAGATTAATGAACATACACCAATAATGGTGAAATTCCTCTTACGATTATTTCCCGCCATGCTTGATCTCTACTCTTAAAATGTATTTGATATTGTAAAACAAATAATTAGAAATATTACTGCTTAACGTGCAACTCACCAAATTGTAACGGAGAAGGGCCTGGAGGATTGCTCTTGACCCTCTCCTCAAAATGGCTGAAAAAAGAACGAATGAGATTAAAGACAAGTTATAGCTTTTCCCCAAACATTGTTCTGTTCTGGATAAGAAGCTTAGAGGGAAACAAGCATATTGACGGAGGATAAAATTGAAACTTGTTCATTTGTGTCTTATTATAGCTTCCAAAAAGTTAGGAGATTTTTAACACCATCCATTAACTCCTTATTTTTTGAATGATCAATATTTAAAACCTAAACTTACGGGGATAAAACAGTGATGTTTAATCATCCTCCGTTGGCAACTTTTAATCCATTCTTTCTACACGCATTAAACACACCAGTTCTATTTAACATTAACAATAACTATAAATATCATATGAACACCTTTATTTACGCGTTTACAGCCTAAATAAACCAAGAAATGAATGCATCACATATAATATTAGAGGTGAAAAAACAAATACATAATGAATTAGATAAGAGTGATCACTTGGAAAATAGCTGAAGAACACAACCAAATAAAGAATTAAAAAAATTCTTGCTTATTATAAATATAAACCACCAGTGTAAGGGACTCCAGTCCAAGGCAGCCAATAATTCCCGAATATGAAATTAGAGACAGTGAAAGAAGATGCATCCATATAACTAATTTCACCGCGATAACCACGCCATCTGACCCTTTTACTGGTGTCCGATCCTGGACCATCGTTCTTAAATTCTGCATAATACAACGTACTCAGCGCGAAATCATTTGTCCAAATCGACCAACCATCAGGATGAATAAAACTATCCATAAATGATCGCGTATAAACAGTTCTCGAATACTCTTTCCACGGTCTTCCTAAATAAGTCCGTACTGGTTTAGTTCCACTATAGGAGGCCAACTCAATAGACGGAGTAATGGTACATTTGTGAATGGATATGCCTGTGTTCTGGTTAATATCTGTTCTGCCCTGTGCTGTAATTGCATTAAACTGACCGGGCAATGGAAGACGCGGATATATGTTACAGTTTTGGAAAACAACAGCTGAATTCCCAAAAATGAAATCTATAGTCCCGTAGATGTTACAGTACTTGTAGAATTGTCTCTGAGAATGTGTGTAAAGTGTGTCTTGGTAGCCTTCAATGCTGCAGTAGTAGAATGCAGATAGATCAGCGCTATTCCGAACGGCTACAGCTTGGAGCTTTGCTGCTCCTGCTGTGTTCTTAAACGTAATGTTCATTGCTACAAATCCTTGCCCATCTACAGCTGCATCAGTCATTATAGATTCATGCAAAAAAAATAAATTTACTAAATGAAGTTATGTGCCTTAACAATGGTAAAAGGAATAGCTACTCGTAATGAAATACGCTACTATAACAGCCTAATTGCACTAGTCTATTCACAATGTCATGTGTAATACAATTTAAAAAGAAAGTTTGCATGTTCTTTCCCTATAATTGCAGGGCTTATTAAGTAGGCTTTATCCCCATTTGTCTTCCCCCAAACAACCTTTATATGGACCATCCGTCCATTTTCTTTATAAGGAGACTACCGGTATCGACAGTTCAAACAAGAATGGATTTGACTCTGCTATTATGTAAAGATATGATATTTGAGACTAGCTCAATCTCAAAAACTAGTTTATAAGGGAGGATTGAGGATACCACTAGTCCATTTCCCAACCAATATGAAACTTTTTCCACTCTAACAAACCTCAAATATTCCTCAACCTTTATAAGCTTTATTGGTTATGATATATACTTTCTTTCTCCACTTTTAATTGTCACTTACGTTTTCCAAAAGTCAAGCTGACAAATTTTCAAGCTTAAAATAAATTACATTGATTCAATATTTTAAACAAAAAATTTAGATATTCAAATACTATATCTTAAATCTTAAAATATTGCATATCAATATGATGAAAAAATAAATCTTAAACTGTTGAACATAGTTTTTAAGGTTTGACTTAGAAAAAGTAAATCATGACAATTAAAAATGGACTGGCTGACGGAGTAGACAACTAGAATATACATAGTTATTTAAGAAGCTTAAATAAGAGTATATGACGTCTAGGAAATATATAATCCTTAAACAAAGGACATGGGAACTGCATGGTGTACTAAATATGCACAGAAATTTATCATGGCCGATTTTTCCTCTTCTGTAAAATCTTAAATAAATTATACTCGTTAGCACTAGTACTCAAGATCTGGTAAATATTCCAAACTTACCAAATGTGGCAGAATTAAAAGTTGTCCACCCATCAGGTACATTTCGATTCCCAGTGATTATAGTTTTGTCAATGCCATCTCCAACCATCATCAAATACTTCTTGTTTGCAGCAATGGAAACGTACTCATGGTAGACACCAGCGACCACATATATCTGGTAATAGCCTTCCTCTTCTATGCTATTAATTGGCGCAGCTGCGATCGCGTCGTTGATACTAATATAATTCCCACTTCCATCTGGATTCACCACCACTTTTTGTCTAATTTTCAGCATACTCACACTTATAAAATCACCTACACCAGAACCTGGATTCCACCCTTTCTTAAAAAGTGCAAGTGACACGCTACACATCATACTACCTGTTAAAGACATAATATAATTAAGTAAACTTTAATCATGCTAGCTCTCTCCAAACAAAACAAGCTCTAAGCTTTTCAAATAAAAATGATTACAAACTTCAACACGACGTACCTTTAGAAATTAAAGGTGTAATCAGGTTTGCAACCGGTAAAACAGAAGGCGCATCTAGAAGACCTTCCAAACAAGTTTGTGTATTAGTAATAGTTGCACTAAGCCATGTTTCACCATCATTAGCTTCTGAATTCTCAAGTGAGTTATTCGTTTTCTTAGCAACATCAGCAGCATTTAATAATAAATCAGCGTTTAAGCGAAGGAGATACTGACAATCATGGAGAGCAGACACTGTGCTTTTAGGGAGTAATAGATAATTTAGATTAAGGAAATCAATAATTGAGTTAATAATCTGATTAGTTGTTGAAAAGGAAAGCTGAATGGAGAGCCTTCCTGAGTCATAAATGTCAATAGAATTGTTTGGAGGGAGTAAAGTTTTGCAAAAATTAGGAAAAGGGGTGATGCTGCAAATTCCATCAGAAGAGAGATCAAGTCCATAAGAGGCAGTGAAAAAGGACTGAATTATGAAGAATACAAGAATAGAATGTGTGAGTGCCATGGCAAGCAGATGGTTAGCTAGGCTTATATGAGAGACATGCATTTATATAGGAATTTAAGTTTCATAAGCAATTGTGATTTTTTTAATAATATATATAGTTGGATTGATTGATCATGGTGCAACTTGGTATTGAAAAGTGGGCTATATTTTATATTGGTAATATCTGATTCTCGGGGGTTGCAATACTTTTGTTATCATGCAAAATTTACACATCGATTTGCAAGCAAAATCAAGCTGTACCTAGTGAACTTTTAAACTTTCAAGCCTGAGTATTTAAATTCCATCTTGAACTAGGAAGGATTTGTTGGGTTGGAACTATTCAAACACGATTCAAATTTAGTCGGGTTCTGTACTGGACATCTAATGAGAAACTAGGGGGAAAAAAGAGATAAAGGTAGCAAAAGACACTGAAAAAGGTTTTACACAATCACAGGCCATCTTCATACTCATCTCGCTGAATCATTAATTTTTGTGTGAGCTATTGAGCTAAAATAATCTAAAGAGATAGATTCTTAGTTTGATATGCTATTATGTGCTGCTTTGAGAAGTTTTTCCTATAAAGGCACCTTACATGAGTTACATAAGTAGCTAACTTTGTTTTCAGCTAGGTATATATATTTANATTCAAAACACGATTCAAATTTAGTCGGGTTCTGTACTGGATAACTAATGAGAAACTAGTGGAAAAAAAGAGATAAAAGGTAGCAAAAGACACTGAAAAAAGTTCTACACAATCACACACCATCTTCATACTCATCTCGCTAAATCATTAATTTTTGTGTGAGCTATTGAGCTAAAATAATCTAAAGAGATAGATTCTTAGCTTGATATGCTATTATGTGCTGCTTTGAGACGTTTTTCCTGTAAAGGCACCTTACATGAGTTACATAAGTAGCTAACTTTGTTTTCAGCTAGGTATATATATTTATGAAGCTTTGTCATAGACGTGCAACAGGTTCTCCGCTACGAATAAAAGCGAAAAGATTTAATAAAAGTGCATTCCACACAAAAGGTAGGAGAACAACTCTGGAAAATACAAAAATAAAATTGGCCCTTGTTTTACTGACCAGTGATGGATCATGTATGAGATAGTTTTGTACTAATAAATTATTAATGTCAAGAATTGTCCTTTTATGTACAAGGTCAGGGACGAATCGGCACAACTTACAAAGACTAAATTATGTTGCCTTTATCTTGAATACGGAAGGCAAATGTGCTGGTTGCATTAAATTTGAACCGATTGAAAATTGGTCAAAGATAAAATGGATAATAATTTAATTCGTCTATATTGATAGGGAAAATTGTATATAATGACAAATTAATAATTCAAACTAAATGTTCTAACCACACTTTGATTTAATTGTGTTATATAGCAAACTGTTTGTCAGTTGTCTTTCTTCCTCAAACTCTCGCTCGTCACTCTCCCGTTCGCTCCCTCTGTCGCTTGTCTCTCTCACTTTATACAATCAGAAATGTAACAAATTGTGTTTCTGTTTGTATATAGCGGGAGAAAATTATATATACACATGCAAATACTTATTTCTTCGTCCTATACACTATAATTATAAGAATACAAATATTTCCCTGCAGTTCTCTTTTGCCTTTCTTTCTTTCTCACTTTATGCAAACACAGATTATACAAAATACAATGTATAATTATGTTTGTATAAAGCGAGAGAGAGAATAATATTTGATATAGAAACATTTTATTTTGATTCAATTATATACAAATTCAAATTTTATACAGATATACAAACACATAAAATTGAATTGAGAGGCTGACAACTATTTATACAAACGAGAGGCTGCCAACAATTTATACGAATGACCCACCAGCGAAATTATACAAATTTGAAGAGACGCCAACGAATTATACAATTGCTTCTTTATATATATGTATAGCAAAATAACCTAGCTTCTTTTGTATATATGTATAGCGAAAATAGACATAACATGTTTGTTATGGAGCGGAATTATGCAAACTATAGCTATAACATACAAATATGCATTTCGTGTGTGCTATATGTGAAAGTTGTTCTTTCGATATGGACAAAAATGGATTGGGTAACAAATGGGTTAAGTAAATACTAGTTTACCCATATTTTCATGAGTAAATAGTACTCTATTTAAGAATTCAACATGGTGAAATATTTTAGTCTTTTTTTTAAAGATAAAATATGTTGAAAATGCTTCATTTAGTTTTATTGTATCATAAATATAAAAAAACTTAATTTCTTTTTGGGGTTTGGGGAGTCGAGAATAGGAGTAAAAAAATAAAAAATTTAAAGTAAAAATATTTTTTTAAAAATAAACTTAATTTTTTTTTAGAGAGGGGAAAGGGGGGGGGGGGTCATTGGTAGAGATGAAAAAAAATCTTTAAATTTATTTTGAGGGGAGAGCTGGTAGGGGGCCGCGGGTCTGAGGTAGAAATGAAAATGTTTTCCTGTACCAAATAAAGGGCCAGAACATATTATTGACTACGTTAATTATTGACTACGTTATATTCAGAGGTGGAGCCAGAATTTTCAATAAGGAAATTTAAAATTTGTAAAAATAAATAGCTGAAGGAAGTTTTGAATATATAAATTTATTTTAATCATATATAAATAATATAATTTTTCGTTAAAGGGGTTAAGATAAACCCTGTGAAGGTTGCTCTGCCCCTGGTTGCATTAAGCAATTGAAAAGTCTAAAAAAATAATAATTGTTCAATATATATATTTCACGTGTCAAATTACGCACATGGTAAGACAAAATTAAAATAGTAATCACATGATTTTAGGAGATTGTGAACGATAAATCATCTTTTTTGCGTCACCAATTAGGAGTATTCCAATTCAATGAATGTTCAATTATTTTAGACATGAGGATAAAATCATGAATTTAAATTATATACATCGCTAATATATATAAATAAATATACATAAGTCATAACCAAATTAAGACGTGCCAAGCTGTGGAGATGTCAAACATTCGATCCACCAGCGCATTCTGTTCCTCATCTATGCAATTTGACAACGTAACACAGCTAAACATAAGTCAACTTAAAACAGATCTTCTATATCTTTTTGATCGATCAATACATACATATGATAAATTCAAGCACACAAAAATATTTAATCATAGACAGCTGTATGATATATTAATAAAAAGTAATGGCATGTTTCTAAAACTCAAAGCGTACACATTTTGCAGTTTTCCAAAGCATTCAATGTAGTTTTTATTGCAGTTTAACTGCATAAAATATGTGTGGTAGGGTATAACTATTGCTCTTCAATACAATGCCATTTTGAATAATATAAAAAATGTTATATAAAATAATGAAAACAATTAAACTATAACTATACGTTACTGCAGCCTACTTAGTAAGACCAGCTGAGAACTGGACGCCGGTGGCTGGCAACCACGACATGCCGTCGATGAAATGTTGAACAGTGAAAAAATTAGCCGATGAAGGATCTTTGATAATGTGGTAACCGGGCCATGTAACCCGACCCGAAAGTGATGATCCAGGCCCATAATTCTTATACTCACCATACCACAAACTATTCAAAGCAAAGTTCCCATACCACTCCAACCATCCTCTGGGCTGGACCATTCCACTCATGTAAGTATTCATGTAAACAGTCCTTGAATACATTTTCCAGGGCCGGCCCAAATAAGTGGGCCTAGTGGCATAAATGTAGCTATCTTGAATCGAAAATCCAGTGCTTTGATCTGGGCTTTTTCGACCTTGGGCCGTGATTGTTACCTTCTGTAAAGGAAGTGGAGGTCTAGTATAAATCTTGCAGTTTTGAAGAACTGCAGCACCATTGCCAAAAATGAAATCTATGGTGCCATAAATGTTGCATTCTCGATAGAATTGACGGAGTGAATGGGCGTAAAGCGTGTCTTGATATCCTTCCATGCTGCACCTGAAAAAGGCCGATTGGTCCGAATCCACACGAAGGGCCACACCTTGAAAGTTTTTAGGCCCAGCAGTGTTGCGAAATGTTACGTCTCTTGCAATAAATCCCTTGCCCGAAACAGCTGTTAAATAAATCAATAGAGAAAGGAACTAGTTGTCACGTAGAATGCATGTGTCTATTTATTTAACTTTATACAGTTTGTGCATATCTAAAGTTGAAGTACATAAATGTCAGCTGAAGTCAACAATGAGAAAACTACGTACCAACAGTTGCAGTTCTAAAAGTTGTCCATCCTTGCATGAAATTTCTGTTACCAGTAATGACAGTGGCTCCAATGCCATCTCCCACAAGCATGATATTGGTTTTTTTCTTCTTCAAATCAATATTTTCATGGTAAATTCCCCTCTTCACATAGATCACATATCTCCTGTTACTGTAGCTTGGAGCCTCATTTATAGCCTGTGCAATCGACCGATAACGGCCGCCTCCATCTAAGGATACAACAGCATCTACATGCATTCCATTTGGTTTAGAAACTAGCAAATCTTTGTCACCATTTGTCATCCACTGTGGATACTTTTGATTTTCATATGTTATGTTGTCATTTCTTGGTGGTTTAAATGGTAGGCTATGCAATTGAACATACAAAGTTAGAACATTGCTAATGAGTTGTGTTACTTGTGTTAAACTTCCCTTGATGAAATGTTCGAGGTGTCGATCTGTGCCTTCAAATCCTTCTAAGCATGTGTCCTGATTGCTCAATGCAGCACTCAGCCATGCCTTGAGATTTCCCTCGTAATGAACATTCTTTGAACCAGCTCGGATTTTTCTCATTTCACCCAAGGACCATGCTAGTTCAGTGACTGAGAAATCGAGAAGTTCTTGGCAATCCTCGATGGCCATTTGATCCCTGGAAGAAGCTGATAAGGTGCTAAATTTTGTGATGGATTGAATGGTTAACTTTGCTTGATTGAGGGAGTTTTGAATGGCTGCTTTGAGGATTGAATTGGGGTCCCTGTGGACAGGATCATCAAGATTGGATTGTATGTGTGAGAGGCATAAAGCTTGGTTTTGGATGTTGCTGCAAGCTTGAATGATCATAGCATGAGGATCAAGAGTAGGGGATCTTTGATATGGATGGTAAGTTTCATATTCATATTGACAGAGAACTTGGTAGAAAGGTAAGAGAATGAGAATAAAGAGAAATTTGGTGATCCCCATATATTTTTTTAATTTTTTTGGGATGAAGATTGGAAAAAGGGAATGGTTGCAATGGCCAATTTAAAAGAAAGATTGATAGTAAGGGAATACAAACTGAGAATTGTTTGTCATGAAAGAAAAGGAAGAAAAAATTCTAAACATGGAAATATATGCTTTTCTCTCTTTCCAACTTTCAAGTTATCCTGCATGCCTTGTATGACATGGTTGCAAAATTCCTTCCTTTTTTTTTTACAATGAACTGTCAATTTTCTCGTGGTAGCTAACTTAAGTAGGCTATTTCTGGATACCTAAAGTGAGATTCTCCAGTGTGTGGGCTCCATTATATATACTTTTTGGTTTGTAAAAAAATGTTGGTCTCCTCCTTCCTTCCTACTAATTAGTTTTCTGGTTCACATTAACATTAACAAGATAACATATCTAATGTAATCCCACAAGGGTAATATACTTGCAAACCATACCCTTATTTTGGGTGGTAGAAAGATCGTTTGAGAAAGACCCTCGGCTCAAGGGAAAGATCTTTTGAGAAAGACCCTCGGCTCAAGGAGCAGGCACAAAATGGCAAAGGGATTAATAAGAAGATATTCTCTGCCATCAACTTTAGAGATCCTTTGATATGATGTTTTATCGTTCATATAGTTGATCTCCAAACTGCAGAGGTACATGAGAAGTTTACACAAGTGAAGAATCACGTAAAATCTCTTGGGTGGACTTACAAAACAATATGATGGGAAATTTCTGCTTACTGATATGATGGGAGAAGTTTTAGGTTGAACAGCTCAAATGTATTGGTATTCATGCAAGTGGGGGGTATAGTAACACACATTGGCATGTACTGATGGAATATTGTACCTTAATCCCACCTAATCCTGCAACCTCTTGCCCTCAATGTCTTAACTATGTCCGGCGTAAGATGTAGTCTCAGGGAGGCAATCAACTTAACTTTTTTCAGCCGAACACCGGAAGCCCGAAGAGCAACCTCAAAGCCATTGGTTGACACGTTGTGAAGGTTTACGAGCTTGGCATCCTGCAACCGTGTCAAGTTCCCCATCACCATGCACAGGCCCACATCCGAGATTGCACAATGACTCAGATTAATCTGCCATCAAAGATTTATTTCAGCAGTTGTAGACAAATTCATAAGCCTCTATTCCCATTTAGTTATTCAAGGACACAAGAACGGTATGAATCACACTAAATGTACTTTATTTAGGAATACATGAGGATTAACAACAAATTTCAAGAAGAAAATTTGGTGCTTATACTAATGCATGCATAACTTAACCAAGTCCGAATGCATAGTGAATTTAACCATACTTGCACAAACTGAGTCAATTCCGACTAGTAGAACTTAGTGAAATTGACATTAAAATGTCTGTATCTTTTTTTATACGGCAAAATGTTTGTATTACACTTGATGGTTATGAGTTATGACCTTCATATTGAACTCAGTCAGCTTGACCAACTTAAACAAGTATATAACCCAGTTAAACTCATAAGAGATTGTTCATTAAACCATAAAAACATAGAGCAACAGCAAGGCAATCATTAGATCTGATGAATGCTCGTTTCAATTTAAGAGACTTACTAAACAAATGCACTGTCAAGTACATCTGATTTTTGAACAGACATGAGACAAAAATAATAAAATTCAACCAAGCATGTTACAACTTTCAAGAAACAATGACATGATTCTAACTGATGATCTGATTGAAAAGTGTAGTAACCATCCTACAGATGCCTGTGAGAAAGGTGTTAAAACAGACGTCATGGTTGAACCTTATTTACAACAACGTCAACAACTAAGCCTCAATACCAAACAAGTTGGGGTTGGTTATATGAATCCTCACTGACCATGTTTCTCCATTTAAACTCAACTCATGTCATTGTCATACCAAATATAATTTTTTTTGAAAATGAGTTAAATATATGAATAATAGTAACATTAATAATGGAAGTTCTCGATATTTTGACTGTCATATAAATTTATAAGGTAAAACCTGTTCTCAACTGTAAATATCCCTTATTGTGGATGTTTTTCTTCCATTTTGCTCTATCAGTAGCTAAGTCTGCATAGGTTCCAAAAGAACTGTAGGTCTTTCAAGACAACTTCATTCCATGTGATTCCTTTTGTCCTTTGATTAATATTGAAAAAATATAGTTAATCCTCAGATGGTCTTAATTTGAAACCTCAGGAGTATGCAGGAAAAAAAATCAACTCAAAAGTTCAAGTACGATCACTACCAGTTCATACATCACTGATACGATGTTGCTGGTAAGAATATTAAGTGACATGACATATCTGAAGCTAATAAACCTTAAAGGGGAAATGGAGTAAGTGTATGTGTTGATTATTTCAGTTGGTAAACTCAATATCCAGTTTGACCAGTCCTAATGTTGTTGATAATTTTGCAAAAACTTTGATTGATATCCAAAAAGTAAGGGTATTCTGAACTTTTTTAGCATTACAACCAAGAATTAACCAGTTGATTAAGGTTAATGCAAAATTCTGAGTCCTTTCATTGTGGTGCATGTAGTGAAATAATATTTCTCAATCCTGACGAATGGTCCACTAAGTCCGAACTCCGAAGGCAACAAAGTGGATATAGTTGCGAGAAACATAATTCTAAACATATCTTATCACGGGTCCAGAAAACTATACAAAAAGAGTTACCTAGCAAATCTACAAGTGAAACTTGAACCATTATGCACCGCCATGATTATTACGCTATTTTGAACTTCGAACAAAAAGAAAACCAGGACTGCTTGATCCCAACAAACAGTCTTTTTATAAAACCTGATTCAGTTTTATGAAAGACTTGAGGCCAAAATCTGTTGAAGTATTTAAAACCTAATTTATCACGAGAAGTTTTGTTAGACTCTCAAAAGGGAGTTGAAAACATACAAGGAGCACAGATTCTTGTACCAACTAAATCAGAGTTAAAGAGTTGCTCATAACTCTACAGGAAATATATTCCAGGAACTTATATAAATGTAATTGTGGACCAAGAGAAGGGAGTTATGTTGTAAGAAAGGATTATAACTCAATTACTGTTCTCAGGATTTCGAGAAATGATAAAAACTGATCAAGGGTAATATAGTTATTTAACCATTACGAATCAACAGGTAATGCAGAAAGCACATGCCAAGCAAATTTAACAGCATCATAAATTAAAAGAAGTAGAGAGTAGTTCAAGATTGAGAAATTATACCTGTTGCAAATTCCTAGAGTAATAAGCAAGCGCCATGAAACCTGAATCATCAATGCTAGTACAGTCTTTCACATCCAGCTCAGCAAGTTTCTTGCACCCCATAGCAAGTGCTGTTAAACCAGTGCCTGTGACATTCAAAAGACTCCGCATCTCGAGGTCAGAGAGCTCTGGTAGATGGCTGAGACACTCAATTCCTCTATCAGTAACCTCACTGCAATAAGACAAGTTTAACTTCTGCATTCTTTTGCAACCACTTGATAAAGCATAGAGTCCATCATCACCAATTCCATTGCACCTGCAAATGGTTTTCAAGATATAAATGAGAAAACATTTTCAAATTCACAGGATAAGTTAGATGGGGCAATCACCTTACCGGTACAGATCAAGTTCGCGAATCTCGCTGCAATTTCTAGCCACACAGTACAGTCCCTTCTCAGTAATGTTAGTACATAATCCCAACTTTAGGCATATAAGCTTTGTACATTTAGACAGGTAATAAAGTCCTGCAGAAGAGATGAGATGCAACACATATTAGCGCAGACCTAAAAAATAGCTGAATTCCTAGCTTGAAATGCTTAATTTAAAGGAATGTCACCAACTGCACAAGTTTTGGAGTAACCATATCATCGAAGACTTAACACGAGGAGCTTTAAGACATGAATGCACAAAGCTTCACATGTCATTAAAAGAAGAAAAAGAAAAGTAGAAAAAGAAAATCAAATGTCTTGCTCTTGAGAAATGGGAAGTTAACTCAAAATCCCAAAACTTGGAAGAATATAAAAAATGGAAAGGAATCCAGATGAGACGAGGGAAAATCAGATGTCTTGCTCTGGGTCATTCAGAATAAATGGAAATTTACCTTTATCTTAATGGAGACAGAATAAATACGTTAATAAAAACAAAAGAATGATGGCTTGAGCCTCACCAGTGTCATTGACTCCAAAACAATCAGTAAGATCAAGCTCCTCAAGTAAGGAACAATGTAATCCCAGGTGATATAGGCTCTTCTCTGTGAGTAAGTTGCAGCACTCCAACTTGAGGCACAAAACACTCCGGCAAGAATCTGTTATAGCTGATATTGCATTATCTGTAAGTTCGCTACAGCATGTGAGATTCAAGATACTTAAATTAACACCCCCTGATACCAGCTGGAGAATGCCCTTATCAGTCACTCCTTTGCATTTTCCAAGCCCTATTTCGACCAAATACTTGCAATTGAAATTAATGATCTTGAAGAATGATTCAGAAACCGGTGCTCCATCAAGTATGAGGGTTTCCAGATTCTTTAGGTCCTTCAGCCCTTGGATGACTTCAGTAGGAAACTCCTGGTGCATCAAGATTCTCAATCTAAATTGCAGAACCAACATCAAAAACTCGCCAAGGAATTATTCAAAATGTAGGTTCTAACAACAAATTTACTCACATGGAAACAATGACTAGCGTAGACTTGTAGCATTGAAGGATGTCCATTAATCAAGAAAGCTAAGGCAGATGAGCTTAGTCTGTCACACCTTGATACATCCAGTGCCTGTAAAAATACAAGTTTCTGAATAGTTATGGCAGCCCGAGAAACTTATGTGCGCTTACTAACTGAAGAAAATTTCATGGCCAATTCTTCTAAGAGGTAAATTAGCCACATAAAATGCTAAAGCTTGAGCTAAGAATACTAATTTCAGATATTCATAGATGGAAAATTGTTTTCCACTATAAATATAACTTGAAGGAAGAAGAAATACGAATGCAGCTGGTATGCTTAAAGATCACTAGAAAAGCTGAAATTGGGATTCATAAAAAATACAAATAGATAGATAAAGAGGGGTCAGAACTAGATCATGCAGCATCAAGTCTTTGTTCGCCTACAGTCAAAATACCAGGAAATATCACCAGACATAAATCATATTTTCCAATAAGCATTTCCTGTATTCCAGATTCATGTGCTTACTGCATAATCTGGTCACCAGGAAAATGTCATATGCACTAACTGTCTCAAATTCCATCCATGACACCTGAAACGAGTCATTCACTCTGTTCCTTTTCATGTGACAATATTTTCGGATTTGTCTATTCCAAAAAAATGACACATATCTATATTTGGATATAAATTTTTTAGTGACTGAGAAATCCATATGGAGCCAATATTTTGGGCCAACCACAGCCTTTGACATTCGGGAATGATGGGCCTGCCCCTCTACCCCTCTCCAATTAAATACCGGAGTTGATTCATTTGGCGCAGGGGTTGAATCTGTGACATAAGACACAAGTCCCTCAACCTTTGCCAATTGAACCAACTTTAACTTAAAACTTCTCACTCTATACTCATAGATATTTCCAAATTATGGCATGTTTAAGACAGCCGCATAGATGTTATGGCATGTTTAAGATAACCAGTTCCAAATTTTCTATAGCAACAAATATTATGGCATGATTAAGACCACAAGATTAGAAGTTCCCATTTTCTTCTTTAACTCAATCCCGAGTAACTATGTCATATAAATTGGAACTGAGAGTATAATTTAAGCCCATCTTCACTATATGATAAATAAATATAGATGCACAAGCTATAAGAAAATGAAACTACCTGTGCTTAAAATCGGCAAAAACCAGACAGCAACATGGTAAAGGTCACCTTAAGAGAGGAGAAAAGAACTCCAAAACAGCTATATGATCTCATATTTTTCTACAATTGATCAAAATAGTTTGACAAACGTGTTAATCACCTGAAGCGAAGGACACCCTTTTCCAAGATAATGTAGTCCTTCATCGTCCACAATACTGCACCCGACCATAGTCAAAAGCTTCAACTTCTCCATACTGCTTATAGAATGCAGTGACACACTAGTAACCTGAAACAACACCAAATCCACATTTTTACAAACATAGTAAAGGCGTATACAATAGATGCTACCATAAAAAAGAATGATAGTAAGATAAACAAACCTTTAAATATGAAATGTCAAGCTGCATCAGTTGTGTACATTTCTTGGACAAAAAATCAATCCCAAGATCAGTAATTTCAATACACCATTTTAAGCTAAGTTTCTCTAGGCATTGACACCCAATTGCTATTTTCGCCAAACCAACATCAGTAAGACCCAAGCACCTGTCCAGCTTTACATCCCTTAAAGACCCACCACAAGACAAAGCCGCAGCTTCCCTATCACCAAAACCCCAGCAGTAAGACACGTCAATAGACTCCAAAACAGGACAAGACTTCATAAACATCTCTAACCCGGCTGATTTCAACCCAGTGGTTCGACTCAGCACCAGTCTCGTCAACCTCCTACTCCAATCCGGCAATCCATAACCGAGCAGCATGGAAACAGCTCCGTCATCAATTTGGGGGCAAACGGAAAGGTCAAGGGAGTAAATACGTGGGAATTTGGAGAAAAGGGTTGTAATGAACTCAGGACGAAGGATCCGGAGATGGGTACGGTGGAAAGAGTCAACCCGGAGGAATGCTTTACAAACCAAACGGAAAGCTTTGCGGTCGGAATCATGGGTAATGAAGGAAAGAATTCTGATAAGAAGATCCTCGTTAAGAACAGAAAGTAACAGAGCAGAATCCATGAAAACTACACGAAACAAAAACTACTTGTACTAAACCTCAAATCCCAAGTTTCTTGGGTCCATTAAATGAATTTTAACTACTCCTTTCGGCCCATTTGAATCCGTTTTGACATTCAATACGCTTGACATACAAATCTTGAATACTCTGTAAAAAAAAAAAAAATCTCAACTATCAATACTATCTGTTTGGATCTTCTTCTTCCCACCAAAAACTACAAGATAAGGTTCGTAACTGTATTATGTCGGGACAAAGAGGAAGAGGAGACGAGCGTTGAGAAGGGGTTGAAGGGTGGAAAAAGAAAGAGTACAAGAAAGACCGAAACGGGTCTTGCAGATAAAGAGGATCATGGTGGATGCCTGATTCTCCGGCGATGTTTTTCAGGTGGGTATCGGAAATTCCGAGGTGCTATGACCACAGGTGAGCCATGGGCAAAAGAAGACAAGTTGTGTGTGAGAGAGAAAGAAAGGATTGAGAAGANGGATCATGGTGGATGCCTGATTCTCCGGCGATGTTTTTCAGGTGGGTATCGGAAATTCCGAGGTGCTATGACCACAGGTGAGCCATGGGCAAAAGAAGACAAGTTGTGTGTGAGAGAGAAAGAAAGGATTGAGAAGATAAGTGGAGTGGCGTTGGAGATGGATTCATTGATAAGTTATCTGTAAACTCTGCGATAGTTGCCTACTAATAAGTGGCCAAAAATTAAGCATCTCACGTGAGAGCCTAGTGCCCACTTGATTATTTTCACAAAAAAATAATTATGTTGTAACATGGGTGTTAAAAAAGAACCATTCCACAAAATTTATATTTTTGAAACATATGAACAAATTGTATTAGTATAAAATATTCCCACCTTCATTTTTACTCACCATTTAATAGAGTGTACAAAATCGAACAAAATTATAAATCAAATTAATTTAAAGAAAAATTTAATTGGTGGTTTGGTTTGATTTAATTTGATATTGAAAAAATCTGATTATATTTGGGTTGGTTTGGTTTTAACCCAAAAAACTAACCTGATATTATATATGTTATTTTAAAATTTATTTTATACATAAAAATATTTAATGTGATATAATTTTAAAATATTTCTTATACTATTTCATAGTTTTATCTTTTAATATATTATTTCAAATTTAAAATTTAAAATTTAAAATTTGAAATGGTTCAATGAAGATTTTTTTTTTTTGGTAACAAATGTAAATATTATCATTAACAACCAAATCAATACATCTAAAGAGCATTTAACTTTACAGTTACCTTTATAGGACTGTTTGAGTTAAACCTCCAACATATTTTTAATTACATTGTAAAATGCTAAAATAACAAACCACATTTTTTTATCTTTTATAGTGTTTCTAACTCTATCTAATCTAATAGATTCAAATGCGGATCCAAAAATTGAAAATATGGAAGTATCAATCCTTTTAATATAGATACGTTAATTGTGTTTCTTGATATAACGTAGACACTACAAAATCTGATATGAATATGTTTAAATTTGAAACGAAAAAGAAAAAAACCAACAAAATAAGAAATTGATACATATAAGTCTGTAACTACAAAAAAAAATGTCACATTTTTTTAAAACATTACGTAACTTATTTAATATGTATATATATATCTTTTGAAGTTACTGGGTATTGATGACCTCCTATCCAAGGTTCACCTCTATTTGGGTCAAAATATATTGAGTTAGGTTTCCTAATTAAAATTGTATGATTCAAATTTAAATAAGTTGATCTATTATACTTAACTTATGAAGATCAATTATTTAAAATTATTGCATTGAAGAGACAGGTCAACATGACATCCATAATAGTTCCCGTTATTTTAGTGCATACTTTCTTAGTTCAATAATATTTGTTAACTATATGTTAACTTTACATACTTTTTAAGAAATTATAAATAAAAAAATAATTTTATTATATTAATCTTTGAATATAATAAATATAATATTTTTTTTGAAATAATAAAAAATGGTTATATTTAATAATAAGGTAAATTAAGAACTAAGTATAAAATTATATTCATTAATTTTATAAAGTGGACAAATATTATTAGAATTTCAAATAGTATAATGGGTAACTATTACTTTCTCTATCTAACAATAGTTGTCCACTATTTTGGAATGTCCAACAATATTTGTACATTTCAGTGGATAATTATATCCTTATTATTAGTTATAGTAATTTCTTCATATGATATTTTTTTCAAGACATTATATTTATTATATTGAAAGGTATTTTTTTCTATTTATAGCTTTTTAAAGGGGATTGTCAAATCAATTGTGGACAATTATTATTGGGGAGAAAAATATTAGATTGAGGGACTAATAATGTAACGATTTAATTTTGGTAATTAGTTTTGTATAATTAAGACCACAGCAGTTGATTAATTATTCTTATGTATATTAAATTCGAAAGTCTATTTTTCCTCTTTTCGTGCCCATACCACTCGTGGTGGGTCCTTGTAATAACGCAAATTTATAGGACAATAAAAGACCGAAACGTGCAGTCACCGTACATATCTGTTAGTTACCATATCTGCACCATAAATTCAATAAAAATGGAATGATCTTATAGAGTCGACTAACGAAGTTATCTAAAGGGAAAATAATTGTATTACTCAATCATAGAAATTAAATACTATGGGAATTAGGGTGAAGAATGATAGGGATGGAAGTTTCTCGAGTAGAAATAAAGATGAGGTGTGTTAGAAATTGAGGAAAGATTATTTGGGAAAAATGATCTGAAAAATATTATAATTTTGACCTAAATTATTGTTCTAATACCAAACTTGTTATAATATCAAACTTTATGAAAAATCTTTTTTTTTTTCTAAACTATTTAATAGTGTATTTTAAAGGTATATGTATATGCCCATGTGGACACAGAGATATCGTAACAAGTTCGATTAAATCCAAATATATTTCAAACATTTTCTCCATTAAATATAGAATTAAGAGTTTTTTAATAAGAACAGTGACCCAAGGTCAACTTTATCAAGAGACGTTATTGTTTCTATTTTATATTTTTAAAAGAACAATTAACCTATAAAATTGAGTCTTATATAATTTGGTAGGGAACGGTTTCCTTTTTATCGGTCTTTAAGTGTCTTAAAATTAAATAAATCAAAAAATTTAAAGCAAGATACTGATCACCAAATTATTAAAAAAAAAAAAAGGGAAGCAACTTCACGTTAGTGACTTGACCTTAAGGCCACACTGATATAAAACGTCGTTTATGGAATTTATATTCTTTACTATATCTAGAAAAGTAATTTTCTTAAACTTATTGTTTTAGAAAATATTTAAAAAAAGATTAAACTAAGGTAACATTGGAAATATTTTCCTCACTAGCAAAGACACCTCTAGTTGAATAGATTAAAAAAAATTATTGTGAATCGGAGTGACCAACACTTAATCTCACTTTTATTTCATATAGACAAACAAAATTCCATAATTAGTGGGTCATAAAGAGTAGGTAGATCCAATGAGAGGCATTTCTTTATTATAATAACAATATAAAAAACTGGATCAAAGACTTTAACATCAGAATAACGTTGTTCTTTTGACCATCCTATAAAAATTAACACAAATTTAGAATCTAATACAAGTTGGACATCTTAAATTATTACTTACTTGTTTTCCCCTTTTTATTCTCACAATTTAGCTACATATATTAGTTAATAGGTGAATAAAAAGAATTTCTTTTAAAATTCCATACACTAGAGTCCACATTTCAAAATTTATACTACATTAAGGTACAACAACTTGACTAAAAGAAAGGAAGTCAAGTAATGAAGATGCTTCTCTACTAAACCCATTCACTATAAAAGTCTTTTTTCTTTATCATGTAAATGAATTACTGTTTTCTTCTATTTGTTTTTTCTTCAGCCGAGAATCTAGCTTTTCAATACAAGTCTATCCCTCAGGCCACTATGTTATTCAAAACATTAGAACTGCATAAAGAAAGAGCAAACTGGACCTTCCAAACAAATCACTACAAGTCTATCCTGGTCAAATCGCGCTAAGCAAGCTTAATCTTAGACAAATGATTTAAGGCTTTGTTTAAATCCAAGACCGCATCTTCTGTACAAGGGTGTGCCCTCTAGCATAAAGTCTTGGTGTAGCTGGCCTAATGTACACATACATAACTAAGCCTTCTAAAATCATTTGGTATACAGGAGACATGATGATACTCGTTACCCATTTAATTAGTAACTCTGCTGGTAAGAAATGCTTATACCATATAAAGAGGTGACAGAATGACTTTAGGTGGAGTGTACATACTGTTTCAGAATCTGTGCTTGATAAACTTCTTCAGTTTCGTGTTATTAGGAAATGGTAGTTTGTCCTAATTGATTATCCCGTGCTTGTACAACTTGTCGCCACCTTCAGCTGGTGTATAAGTCAATACTGGAGCTTGTAGTCTTGGGATATTGTCTACACCTTGCGATCCCATCACTGCTTGCACATTCCAATACCAAGGCTGAAGGTGAGGTGAAGAGATCGATGGAGAATATGAAGAAGCGTGGACAACCACTGAGCCCCAATCTCTGTCACCAAGCTTTGCTTCTTTTATTCTTCTTCTAATCAACAGGCTTCCTACATCTTCCTTTTTCATTTCTGATATGCTTCTGATAATTGACATGCAAAGAAGAAGTATGAATACAGCATCTTCTTCAGGTGAAAACTCCACCACCATTAACTTCCAGTTAAGAAGTGCTGTAGCTTTTCCAACCGGATTATCCTCAGAGAACCTAACTACTGTTATGAATCCATCTTCTTCTTTGTCTTCAACTTGCTTTAACTTTTCATTTGGCACATGTTCTATCTCCTCACCTAAGCCAGATTTCTTGACTTCATACTGCATTTGTCGCCCTTCCAATAACTTTACCTGCAAGGATTGTGTTCTTAAGTATCACTCAGATGATCAACACTCTATAGAATTCCTGCTGAGATCAAATCAGAGTTCATACACACAGTACCACTGAATCAGTTGATTGCTGGTTTATTACGCTGAAATTTAAGCCTGAAGTGGATCTTGATGATTCCCACTGTACTAATAGCTCATGTCCTGTTGAAAGATTCCAAAGAGCATGCCATCCTTCTGGTGGATCTTTTGGTTTTGCAATACCTACCACTTTCTCTGTACTAGATGAGAAACACGAGCAAATGACACCACAAATTAGGTAGGAAACCGAGAATAGGAGACATCCACTGGAAAGTGGTAACCAGCGTGATCTATGAGTTGATAACTAATAGACTGTTGAAATGAATGTTTGGCCAGAGAATAGATAGAGTCAAGTAGACAGAGGAATTATAACATACCAGGCGCTCTACCTATGGAACCAGCAACGTAGGACCAACGACCTTCACGTATTTCTATAATACGGTCCTCCCATTTCACAGCTGAAGGAGTTTCAGCTCCTCTCCTCCAAAAACCACCTCCAACTCTAGCATTATTGTCAACAACACAAGATCAGCAGATAAAACACAAGGAGGCAGATTGTCACTTAGACAACATAAAAAATTTCACTACCTAAAACGAATCACAAAGCATTCCCTGCCTGCATGATCCAAAACAGTCCGAGATAACCATCTACCTTCTTGGGGATGATATTGGTTCATCCTCAGAATAACATCAGATATCATAGCACCTGAATCATCTGATACTCGATCAGGTACACATTTCAACAAGTAGGAGGCTTGGACAGGAGGAGTTATTGATGTCGCTACCCTGACTTTTTGGTCAATTTCTTTTGCAAAATTGAGAGAAGGCGCACGTAACAAATCATTCCAAAGAAATGTTACACTCTCTCTCAAGCTACTTCCTTTGATGCAGCCACCACCACGTTGGCGAACCTCAAGAACCATCCCTTTAGTTCCAAACTCACAATACAGATGCAAAGCTTTTTGCCACCTTTGAGACGTAAATTTACTGAATGGTCTATCTATTTTGAGCTCCCTGTGACATCTAACCATCTGAAAACGTAAGAACTCCTTTGACGCATCACAACTCAAAGGTTTCATTTTTGGTTTTAGCTTCACTGTTAAACAGACCTGTAATGCAAAACATAGGACAGCCAACCTTTTATTATTCCTTCTAGATACTACTGCAACGCTATTCCCCCCACCTCCAAACCAAAAAAAAACATGAAGAAGCTATAGATGATAAACCTGATTGTCGCCGATATCAAATTAACTAACTAGATTTGGCTTCTGATAGAACTATGCTTGAGCTCAACCACCACAGGATTCAACAAGTAACAGTTTTTGTGATGTCATACAGTTATAATCAGGCAACATAAATTAACCCCCTTTGGGTACTTCTGCCCAAGTTTTGTTCATCCAAGTTAATAAATCAGAAATCTAGGAATAATTTCTATGATCAAAGAAAAGCTCTATCATGGAACCTAGTCTCTGCCTGTGTGACAGTGACAAAGGAAAATCCCTCATAGTATAATGGTTTGATTGAACTGGTCTGCTTCGTAACCATGTTTGAGGAAAACCAACTATATGTTGCAGTTTTTGGTGGATTGACCATTTACAAAACTACTTAATTGTAAACTAGGTACCCCAAATTATTTCTGTTCTTCGTTGCATCAATGATTTTATATGATTCACACAAAAATCCAGCAATAGAGAAGGCAAGAAGTTATATGATCATGCATAAAGGAGCATGATTTTTGCTGATTTGCAAGCAGCATACTAATTTTAGTTCTAGAAAGAACAAAACAAAGTAAAAAAGTCCTCATGGTATAGCAACGAATAAGCAGGATCGATGTAATATATTCCAACAAGATAAGTTCATCTATCTTCTAAAGCATGAAATCCTTAAACTTATTCTTCTTTTTGCTTACCAGTTTATCGTGAAACCGTGATAGGGTAAGTATTGGAGGTCTCAATGGGAGGAAACAAGCCATGCACTCTACATTACAAAGTTCAATTATACATTCCATATGCTATTATTTCAGATTCTTACGACAGATTTAGTTTATTTATTATTTTCAGAAATTACAGAGAGAAGCAACTTTAGTACAATTGTTTAACTCTGTTTTCCTGATTCTTTGAAAATTGTCAAGTCATATGACAAGCATCTCCGAACATTGCTTTGATCTGCAATTAGTCAATTACTAAGCCAAAAAAAGCAGTAAAAGTTCGCCATATTTTGTTTATATTTTTCAACTTTTACTTCCCACTCTAATGAAAGTGTAGGTAACAAATTGCTTTAGCACCTCCCTCTTAAATCGGCAAGTAGGCGTGTATGAATAAGCAATTGAATTCTCAAGATGAAAGCAACACACCAGACTTATCTACTGATGCATACATGAAGACAACTCATCCCAACCAAAAACATGAAAACATAAAATAATAGATGGAAGAAGAGAAAAGAAAGGAAAAGTAGAACTGATCCAAAAAAGAAACATCAATAATTAAATGTGACCTAATAAGATGATGATAGGACACCAACTTGGATATAAAATAATATAACTTTGTAAGTCTTACTTGAGTTTAGTATAACTGCAACTGTTGGAGAGAGGGAAAAGAATAATTAGTCCCTACACTCCCGTGACTACATTTTCAATATATATTCTAATTTTAATATTGTCAAGTGGAGAATTGCAAAGCGTTAAAGCATAAGAGCCAACCAACCTCAAGCAAGAACCGTGGTAACATGGATGAGTATTTTGCATTGACATCAGTATCTGTGACTTCCCAGTATATTGGTGGCTTGAGATCAACAGCCTTTCCAATGGCCAAGCCACCAGCTTTCTCATATGGCTGATCAAATATTCTTTCCCATAGTTTTTTCGTGTTCTCAACATCTGCTTCCTTCACATTCTCCCATCCTCCAACTACTTTTCTCATTTCCTCCTCCAACCCCTTTGTGTCCAAAGTGTATGCAGTAGGATAACTCTGTTTAATCAAATACACAAAAAAACAAAAAAAAAAACTGCATCAGCATCAATGCACTAGTCATTATTGATCAATAGACAATAAACTTATCTCAACTTGATGGAATCATTCATATGAAAGAGAAAAAATAATAATATTACTCTAATATTTAAGTGAACAGATAGTACAAATCCAAGTAGACCGATTAGACATGAATCGTGGTGAACAGACACCAGGATTATGACATTAAGGTTATGACAAACACTTTGGATATTACAATAATGCTCAACACCATACTACCTAAAAGGTGAATAAAATTGGTAGTGTGCTATGCATTTGAATAAAGTATCTAAGTATTTAATTCTTTAGGCAATATTAAAATTAGAAATCTTTTACTAGCAGCGTGAAGACCAACGAAAATGACCAGGAAGATGCCTAAAGGATCTTATCTTCTTGGTAAACTAATGATCTTTTTGGCTTTCTTCTTTTAGATAATGAAAACATAAAGTATTTTGTAAGAACAACAATCAAACCAAAGTTCATTAATCCATTATATTGAATTATTTAACTTATCTTAAGAAGTCATATTCAAGCTCCCCAAAAGTAAATTGAACAGAAAATTAAAGATCTCTCCATAGACAAAAACTTTATCAGGTAAACTTCAAAGAAAGACCTTTACCTGATGAGTGATCCACATTAGAAGGATATCTGAAGTAGGGACCAAAACAGAACAACTATCTGCTAATTTATGCATCATATACAGAAAGCCCTTATACCGTTGTCGAGCTGCTATCAAATACACAATCTCTGAATAGTAAGGCTCAGAAAATTTTGTGCATAAATAATTTCTTTGTTTGGATACTTCTTTCAGCAGTTCTTCATGAACAGTGGAAACTAATTTCTGCAAATTGGAGTCATCAGATTCATTCTCAAAAGGCACTGTTGGATATCTGTGAACCCAAATTTCTTTGCATCTGTTTAATGCATATTCTCCATTTTCTTCATTGAAAATAGCTGCCTTTCCAATAAGTTTAGAGAATCTTGATTCACAATATTGTCTGTAACTTACCTGTATGTAATTTTACTCTTTTCATGAACTAGAAGCAAAAAAAAATCATATGGTAAAAATAACACCTTTTCTTTTGTTTTCGAATATTTTCTCATAAACCAAGTAAAATTAAGTATACTATTTTCATTATTTCTTACCGGATTTAAGGTGTGACAGTACCAAACCCATTCAATATCAAAAGGAGGAAGAATCATTGGAGGGTTTGACCCATTAGAAAGATCAGATATCAATGGCATCCATAGCTGATCATACCTACAAAAAAAAAATCATCATCAAGATTTCCAGGACTCACAAGAACAAAGAAAACAGGAATAGCAAGATGAAAAAGTGTAATAATAAACCTTCTAATAGATTCAAGAATGGTGGGTTTTTCTTGAAGCCATTGAGACTCTGTTACAAGTCTCAAGAACCCAAGATTTCGTCTTGCAGCAGCTACAAGATCGATACTCAACCGTACAGTTTCTTCCTCAGAAATTTCACTTAGGCTTCTCATGGAAGCAACATCCGAAGTTGACATTCTTGTNAATTTCTGCAAATTGGAGTCATCAGATTCATTCTCAAAAGGCACTGTTGGATATCTGTGAACCCAAATTTCTTTGCATCTGTTTAATGCATATTCTCCATTTTCTTCATTGAAAATAGCTGCCTTTCCAATAAGTTTAGAGAATCTTGATTCACAATATTGTCTGTAACTTACCTGTATGTAATTTTACTCTTTTCATGAACTAGAAGCAAAAAAAAATCATATGGTAAAAATAACACCTTTTCTTTTGTTTTCGAATATTTTCTCATAAACCAAGTAAAATTAAGTATACTATTTTCATTATTTCTTACCGGATTTAAGGTGTGACAGTACCAAACCCATTCAATATCAAAAGGAGGAAGAATCATTGGAGGGTTTGACCCATTAGAAAGATCAGATATCAATGGCATCCATAGCTGATCATACCTACAAAAAAAAAATCATCATCAAGATTTCCAGGACTCACAAGAACAAAGAAAACAGGAATAGCAAGATGAAAAAGTGTAATAATAAACCTTCTAATAGATTCAAGAATGGTGGGTTTTTCTTGAAGCCATTGAGACTCTGTTACAAGTCTCAAGAACCCAAGATTTCGTCTTGCAGCAGCTACAAGATCGATACTCAACCGTACAGTTTCTTCCTCAGAAATTTCACTTAGGCTTCTCATGGAAGCAACATCCGAAGTTGACATTCTTGTATTGTTTGCTCATCAATCAAATATACAAATGGAAAAATGTCTACGGTGGCAATTAGAGTACTATGCTTTTTATTTTATGAAGAATGGGCAGCCATTTATAATGAGAAACGTGGAATGTAAGCTTTGAACTTTTCATGTTCCAAAGAACACTGTTGTTGGCTGAGACCACTAGCTACTCTTGTTGCTTTGCCTATGTTTACAAAGGACGACGAATAAAATATCTTTTTAACCTTACATTACGTGTTTTGATACAAATATGGTTAATGATTTGAATTTGTAATATATAGATCATTAATGTAAAAATTGTAAAGTTGATTTATTTTTTATCAGTATCTTGATTCATTGTTTCCTACTTAATCTTTTAGTTGATTTAAAGCTTTATAAAAAAAATATTTTCTATTATATATTCGTTTTATTATAAAATTGTTTATTTTATATTATTGGGTGAAGGCAGATAATCGTTACTAATTTTGAGATTTGATGTATCACTATGGAGATCCTTGATAGCATAGAATTTTTTAACTTTTTGTTGGTCAAACATATCTTAAATTTAACACATATTCAAGGGTATTTAAATTGTTCAATACCTAAAACTTATTTTTTAAAAAAAAAAATCAAGTGATTAATAGACGAGAATTGAATGAATAAATCAAAAAAGAAATGGAGAAAAAATACAAGTAAATTCATCAAACTACAAAAAATGATTTTGGAAAATTAAAATTAACATTTATAACTATATATTTTAAGTATGAATAAAAAGGAAATCAAATTGCAAAAGAAATAGGGGATGGTTTAATCATCTAGGGTCTTACCCAAAAATTGTTAAAATTTAAATCAGTTATTCCTCGATTTTCTAAAGATAAAATAAGATTATATCTTATGTATAATCAATCTATGAATTAAATTAAATAGAGTAATCAAATACTGTGTTAAATGGATTATATTTTAATATATGGCTATTCTAATTAATTATTCCTACCAAAGTAGTCCTTAATACATGCTCCCTGGTTTTTCTAAAAAAATAATTTAGTTTGGCTACATTTTCTTTTTTAAAAAAATAATTTATAATTTTAAATTAAAGTTATATCAAATTAATTAAAAATATTATTTTATCGTTATGACCTTAAACATATCGGTGTGTAAAACTGAAATTAAAGAACAATAAAAAATGATTATTTTAATTAAAAACAAAAATAGATCAATCCTTTTTAAAAATAAATAAATAAAGAGAGTAATATTTAAACTTATCAAGATATATACATTCGCTCTAAGTCTGTGTTTCAATTGAATACTTTATTTTTTAATAATTGAAAGAAGAAAATTGTGTCTATTCTCGTCTTTTATTAGGTAGCTAATTTAACCCTCTAAAATGTCTCTCTTTTATTATTTATACATATTTATCTCAATAAATCAAAATATTTTAGATATTTTGTACTTAAGATTGATATGTATAATTAAAGAATATGATATATTTTATGTGGTTAACTTAATTATATTATACATAAAAGAAATAGGTATATATTTTTCAAAATTTAGATTAAAAATATCTAATTAAAATACTTTATTAGAAATTGAGGTGTTCAATCGGACGGTAACTATTTATTAAGCCTTTGTTTTACAGCAACTCTCTAATATTGCACAATGGTCTTTTTGGATGCCAATTTCTTATGTTTATATCCTCCCAATTAAGATATGTTCAAATCGTCTAAGCCACAGTTATCCTTTCTCTTCTGTTTTTTTTTTTAATTAAATGAAACTCTTCTGTACTTGGGTTTAATGTAGTTTCATGTTTTTCTATCCATTGAATTTTGCTTAGTTAGATTAAAACATAATCTAAACTTCCAAAAGATTCAATTCCTCCACCATAATAGTTACTCCTTTGTTCCCTAAACAAAAGCAAAAATACAAAATTCTACCTAAATCCAATATTAATCTTATCTACTTATACTTATTCATTGAACTACAATTACTCCAAAAAAAAAATTATAATACGGATTAATAAGCGTTTATTGTACTTTTTCTTCCTTAAGTCATTCAAGATTTTGTAAATCTTTAAAGAAAAATTATTTCACGCTATCTTAATCAAATAATGTCACACTTACATACTAGTGTTATACTAAGTAGCACATAATTAAATAACGTCATGTGATATTCTCTTGACACCATAAAGTGAACTCTTGCTCCATTTTGGCATAAAGTAAAGCCATAGAAATTAAATCCTCCAGAATAAGAAAAAAAAGTGTGTAATGTACACATGGTGTGCATTCTTTTTCAGAGCCATGATTAGGTGAACAGCAAGCTCTATGTATGTATTTGTGTTGTTGCACTTTGCATGTATTAGAATGTCACATATAATTATTGTTAGTACATGTCACATTATACCTCCAATCAACTATGTGGTGGTCCATTCCACTTCGAATATAATCAAATAATGTTCCATTAAACTGGCCACGTTGATCAACACCAGCACCATCGATCAATTTTGTTTCGTAGTCCAGTAATTTAATGACATTTTTGTGTGTTCGTATAATTGATTTTTTTCTTTCAGAAAGTATCTTTCTAAGATTGAATAGAATTATAACTTCGACGTATCACAACATTATTTGGGCATACATGGCATAAATTATTAGGCTTTCTCCTATAGTTTAGGTATGAAATTTACAATTTAGATATTATCCAGAGGTTCTATTAAAATAATTTTTTAACCTCACAACGTATTTATGCACATGCTTTATTTCTTCAAATATACGTATGAGATTAATTAAATTCTTATTTTAGAGATGCCCATTAAGTGAATAACGAAAATGAAATAATTATAGTTATATATAACTATACGTGTGTCTACTTGTTGCCAATTTATCAAAGGGATATCAATCCTACGTAGGACTCTGAATCAATTCTTTTGTTTTCCTAATTTCACTCAGGGATATCGATCCCTAAAATTAGGGATGTAATTATATTATTTTAATGTTTTTTATTTGGAGGAAATATCAGTCAAAATGTTTAATTTTAAATAGCGTAATTTTAGTAAAAAAAAACTATACATTAAAATAATTATTAGCTATCTAATCAAAATTCTTAACATAATTAGTAAAAATAATTATTAAAAGTAGCAATATTTTAGTTGTATAGCAAATAAATTGTATTATATATAATTAATTTACTTTCCTTTTATTTCTTAAATCAGTCCCACAACTCATTTTTACCTCAATACCACCCAAAAAGTAAAAAAAGAAAAATCAATACCCATGTTTCCCTTGTTCTAGGTTTTTACCTCAAATCCCTCATTTCTCTTTCTTGCCTTTTTTTCACCAGTTTTCTCTTCTTACATTGTCTAAGAAAATCATTTCTTCGAAATTCTTTACTTTATTCTAGAAATCTATAAATACATTATCACCAAGTATTTTTTAAAATTTTGCTCTTTTACGTAGTTCAAAGTTTTCGTCTTTTAAACTGTAATGTTTGATTTTTCTTTGATTTGTTTTGATATTCAAGATATAGTAGATTGTAGTAATTTAGCAAAGTGTTTTATGTTTTGAAAAGCATCTGACTATCATTACAATATCCGATTCAATGAGAATTACAAGGTATCCAAAATAATATTCAAATTTTTGAGAAATTTCCCTCAGTTTGATTTATGTATTATTCAAGGATTGCTCAAAAAATGAGAGGTATAGGTGTTGAAGATGCTGATGAACAAGTTAAAGTTCAAACTAATGAAGAATGAATTTTCCGCCTGACCGGCCGTCAAAGCGACGAAGAAGAATTAAATTATGTTTCACAAAATTATTTGAAAATATTTTGAATGTTCTCTAATTGTATCCATTTTCAAAATGAATCAGTACATTAGATATCCCAATTTAATTGTATCCATTTTTCAGAATGCATTTATATATTGATCTACCTACAAAAGCTCCACAATTTTTATCTATATATGGTTTTAAGTCTGAATAAATTTCATGATTGTTTGCTAAATAAACATTCGAGAATGCTCCCTCAGATAAATAACTTAAAGCTTTTCTTCAGAAAAAATATTCAGAATTAGCATGGTCATTTTTACATCACAGGGAACAAACCTAATTTTCCAGATTGAAAATTTATAAAAGAAGTTACTAGTAATACAAAACTTGATATTGATTTTGAAATGAGAGAATCAATAAAGAAACGGCAAAGCTCAGATGTGTGTGTTGGAAACGGAGTATATTCCTAGACCTTCAACATAAGGTCTCATAATGAGCTGGGAAAAATGTATCATCATCGCAAAATTGCCACTAATTTTAGACAATCAACAAAATTAAAACAAATAAAAAATTGACACATAACCTTGTATTGAATTCAGAACAGTAGAGAAAATGACGGCGAAGCTCAGATATATGTGTTGGAAACAAAGTTTAATCCAAGACCTTAATTTAAGGCCTCATAGAGCTGGGATTAATGTCAGCGTCATAGCAATCGCCACTGTATTTCAACACAATAAACAAAATATCATAACAAAAAAGTCTAAATAGAAACCAAAAGGATGCCATAACATAGCAAAAAGAAAGGCAAAGCTCAGTTATATATATGTTGGAAACCAAGTTTAATCCAAGACCAAGGTCTCATAGAGCTGGGATTAAGGTAAACATCATTGCAATTGCCAAATTGAAACATAATTGACTAAACAGAATCCAAAAGTAAGCAAACAAAAAAAACACATCATATATGATTTTGCATTGAGAGAATCAACAAAAAAGAAACGAAAGGCGAAGCTCAGATATATATGTTGGAAAATGAGTATATTCCCAGACCTTAAACATAAGGTCTCATAATGAGCTGGGAAATGTTATCATCATTGCAATCGCCCAACAATACTAAAACAACAAAATAGACTAAAAAGAAACAACATCTACCGGAACTATATCGGAGGGCTGCAGAGGCAGTTGTAGCTATGGAACAAGAAGGAGGCAACTGGTTTAAATAGATTGGGGCTAGGGTTTCACTGAAGTTCAGCTGTGCTTTCTTGGGCCTTCTACATTTCTATACGGGCTCAAAGAGGACAAAAGCCCATGTAATCTAAAGTTAGGCTGACTTGGAGCCCGTTTGGATTGACTTTTAAAAAAAAGTAATTTTTAAAAAATATTTTTAAATGTTTTAGAACTTATTTTTAAAAGGGAAAATTTCATATATGGCAAAAGGATTTTATGAAATTACTTTCCATGGGTATAGTTTAGTTTGTTAGGTGACTTTAAATTTGAATAAAATGTTTTTTTTAATTAAATTTATACAAAAAAATATTTTTTCAATAAATGGTTACAATAGCACAAAAGATGATAACAATAAATTCACATAATCCCATGATTTAAACAAACCATTTAAAATAAAATATTTTCTCAAAAAAAGAATTCTAAAGCTATAGAAAGACATATATATATATATATATATATTGAGAGAGAGAGAGAGAGATTATATTGTATATATTTGAGAAATTGTATATAATTTTTATACAATATTTTTGTGTAATTGATTTTGTGTTTTAACTGTATATGACCATCATAATATGTATTATTTTAATTTTTTTGGGTAATCTGTTTGTATGTAATATTTTATTATGTTCCTATTTTTTTTTTGTATATATTAAGGAATTTGTATAATGTACAATAATATATATATTATAGTTATATATGTGCATTTGTGATTTCATTTTTTTAAAAAAAAAAAATTATTAATGATTAAACTGATTGTATAATATTCGTTTGTTAAATGTATATATGGTAAGCTTGAAATCTGTCTGTATATTTGAGTGTTTAACGTTTGTATATACAATATTTTATTATGTTCATAATTTTTTTGTATATATCGACGAATTTGTATAATGTTTTATAATTTTGTATATGTATAATAGAGTGATTTTAACAAATTTATTTTATACAAAATTAAATAATTGTATACAAATAGATATTGCCTCGTAAGACTTTGTAAATGTTACCTTAATATACAACCCACTATATACCTAACTTTAGTAATTGATATACAACTAATAGAACATACAATTAAGAACTGTCTCATAATACTTTTTATATATTACCTTAATATACAACCAACTATATACATAACTTTGTAATTTGTATATAAATTACACTACCTGATGTTCCCGATATTCTCCAGATTTGTCCAGTTCTGATGAGGCAGATCAAATCTCCACTGAATCAATATTTAAGACTTTTTTCTTACTTCCACCTTCAACAATCTTAATGTCGCTAGATTTCGCGTTGTTGATGACTTTATGAATTGTCATTGGGTCATTTTTTTTCATGGATCTCAATTCTTCAATAGATTGTTCAACTTGAACTTGTTTATGTTTTGCCATAAACCCTACATTGACCCCAAAATCCTGAGTTAACACAATTAAAACGAAGGTGGATTATCAACAACATTGACATGCAATGCCATACCTCTGTAATCCTCATAGATGGGAGGAATCATTCATTATGATTTTGAAAGACTTGTAATCTGATAAGTAATAAAGATTTTTTAAAATAAATATGAAAAAACTAAGAATTATACTACATATACAATTGTTGAAGAAGGAATCAAGAAAAAAATATTGAAAGCCATGAATTTGGCGGTTACCTGCGAAAAGTGAAAGAACATCGGAGGGAGAAGGTCAAAATTTTCCAAATCGAAATTCAAATTTGAAGGGAAGAGTAATTTTAGGAGAAAGATATGGAATGTGAATAGGTGAGATAAATTTGATCTTGAATAAAATTATATAAAAATCTTTGATAACTATTTTTATCATGTATCAAATAGGTAGTGGGTCCCATTAATTATGCCAAAAAAATTGAAACTGTATTTACGGACTGTAAATACATTTTTCCTTTTTAAATTAAGTACTTATGTGTTTTTATAAAAGTGTTGCAGTTGAAAAAAAATTGGTGACGTATTTGGCAAATAAGTGTTGGTAAACTTTTTTTTTTTATCTAAATGTCTGAAATACCCTTAAAGTTGTTAACATGATAAAAAATTGATTAATTTAAGATTTTTATACTAAAAAAAAATTAAATCAAAATTAATTTATATTTTACATCCATAAGTAATAATATTTTCTATTATTCACATATTTATTTATTATCACAAATTAATAATAATAATCATAATCATAATAATAATTATAATAATAATAATAATAATAAATAATAACAATAATAATGATAATAATAACAATAATAATAATAACAACAACAATAATAATAATAAAAATAACAATAATAATAATAAAAATAATAATAATAACAATAATAACAATAATAAAAAAAAAGAATTAAAAGCAAAAATATAATATTTAATCAACATAAAATGACTTTTAAGTTGAAAAAAAAACACTCCTCACCTAAGCTTTTAGTTTTTGGCTTTATATAAGTCATTTTTTACTTAAAATAAATCGCTTTAATAATTGTTAGACAATCTAATAAGTCAAAAACTGACTTTTAAATCAGTTTAACCAACTTTTACGCCCATCCAAACATGCTCTTACTTATTTATGTACCAATTGCAATTGCACCTAGTAGCCAATTTATACTTAAATTCAAATTTTTTTTTCTAATAAAATGTAGAAAAATTGACAAACTTCTTCTTCAAAAGATTTGTTAAAGAAAACTTATAAGAGCTAATGCGATCAGCAGATGTAATTGTTCTTGTTTCAATAGTTTGAGTCAATTATAATTTCTGAACGGCTAAACCAATGATAATTCGGCTATGACTTCAATAATTGTCCTTAAATTAGGTATATACCCAACTTCTGGGTCAGCTTCGATAGACACACATAAGTAAACAAATTCCAATAAGAGAGAAGAAACAAAGTTAGTTAATAAATTAGTTTGGGTCTTAGCTCAATGCCCTCAATAATAAGGCCTCCTTTAAGGTGTTCACCTTTAATTTCTCTAAGGCACATTGTAACTTGTTGATCATTGACTCCATCACAGTAAAACTCACCCAATTTAATCTCCAACCATCCATCATCTCTTTCACATAAAACATGCTCTTGGCCTCCTCTATCAACTCTTGATCTCAATGTCTCTACCCTGTGTCTCATTATCACCATTTCCAATTCTTGTTTCCTCTTGTTGTCATTGTTATGTCGTAGATATACTATTCCTTTCGATTCGTGGTCACCTACTTTGACAGAGACCTCTGATGGTAAAGAGTCTAAGCCGAAAGCACGACCAGCGAGATTGACAATGAGGTAAGCTCCATATATTGTACGAGGAGACAACATTCGAGTGTTTATTTTTCCTTTTATTTCTAGCCAACATACCATAATAAGCTCCACCCCTTCTGGAAATCTGTTGGAACACACAGAATTGGATCAAATATTGGACGTGTTGCACAACCAAAATTGAATAGCATAAATGCCAGTTAGAGTCAAATTACCCGAAAACATATGTATTCTACTATCAAGTCATGTTCATGTCACAACATTTTAGCTTGATCATGAAAATTAAAATGATTATTTAATCTTTTGTAGCTGTAATTGTGAGAACTACTCCATATAGAATTGTTTAAGTCCTTTTCAATATCTAATAGTGATGTGAACTGATATTTTGTCAATTAAAAAAAAAACTAATATCTGGGATTGCGCAGTCATCTAGGAGTAAACTTATATCTATAATCATTTTATTAACAAATCTACTCATTAGAAATTTGCACTTTTGCAACAAATATAGAAAAGCAAAAGGAAAAAAGAACCACTCCTTCCGTCTCAATCTCGATTCATGTGATGTAAGATATATGGAAACACTTGTCAAATAAATAAAATGAAATGTTGAAGTATTATTAAATTATTTGTTAAATAAATATAATCATCATTTTTTTTAATGACAGACTATAACAAAAAATGAATCATGCTACAAATTAGGAAGAAGGAATTATATGATACCTTGAGTGAAGGAGGGGTTTCCAACACCAGTAGAGAGGATTGGTGGACCAAGTAATTGATAGCTCCCTTGCACTCAACATATAACACTTTTTACTTGTTCTTCTGTCTATTGAAAAGCTCTGGAAATATATGTTTCAACACAAATAAGAAAAATGAGATCAGGACACGCTCAATATAAAAATTTGTTTTCTAAGGTTTGATTAAGTAATTAAGCAGGACATATTATTCCTATAAATCATCACGTTAGGCACATACCTTGCTACCACCATCAATGAGAAGAGGCTTAAATAGCTTAAGAAACAACTCTTTGTTTGACGAAAAGGCAATTGGCGACACGAATCTTTCGATGATTTCGCGATAATCAAAGGGCAAGAATTTCTCCCATAACAAGTCGGACAGGGCTGCATCACGAACCATAGTCGAAACCAAAGACAATTGAGAAGCATCATGAGGAGATGTGAACGATAGGATTTGAACAATACAATCTTCTGGCAAGAGGTCCAATTTCATCTCTCTATTATCTGCCATCGTGAGAAATTTTTGAGTGTATAATATAAAACTTAGAAATTAAATATTGGAGAAGCTAAGGTACGTAATGAGAGATTATAAGGGCAAAAAAATGATATAGCTTTCTACAAGATGACGACATGTAATTAACATATGAGGACATGGACTCGGAAAAACACATGATGACAAATTTATTATAATTCTAACTTGTAAGATTTGGCCACATGAGATTGACAAAATAAAAAAATTCCATCATTTCTAGAAATTATCAGAAAAGGGTCTGATATACCCGTCAACCTCGTTATAAAAGTGACTCATATATGCCCTTACCGTTATACAAACGGCTTACATATATCCCTGCCGTTACAAAATTGCTCACATATACCCTTCATTTCACGGAAGTTAAAAAATTAGTTTTAAATTTATATTAATTACTTCTAATTTTTCTTCTATCAAAGTTCAAGGTATATTTTAATTTTTTTCATACATAAATTATTTTTTGACTTCTTTTATTATAATTATTTGTGTTTCTTATTCTTATTTTGTTTTTGTCTTTCATTCCTTAGTTTAAAGAAAAAAAATTTAAATTGTTTTTTTTGTGTCTATTGTAATTTAATTTCGTATTCGAAGAAAAAATCTGGTCATCTACAATAAGTTTTACAAGAATATTAGTGAAACATAAATAAATTTGATTATCAAAATAATAATTATATATTAGTCATTGAAACAAAAAAAGTCAAAAAAAATTATGTTTGACGAGGATTAAATTTACTCATATGGGATTATATTTTTTTTTAAAAAAAATAAAAATTTAGATTAAAATTATTATTTTTTTCTGTTAGAGGAAAAGGATATATGTGAGCCATTTGTTTACAAGTAAGGGTATATATGAGCCACTTTCATAACAAGGAGTATATCAGCTCTAAATGACAAAGTTGAGGGGTATGTCAGCTCTAAATGACAAAGTTGAGGGGTATATCAGACTCTTTTCCCAAAAATCATTAATTATTTAAAAAATAAATTATAGTTCATAAATAAAATAGCAGAATATCATTAGGTGTCATATTAACAAATTATATATTTATGTGTTTCATATACAAATAAATATTTACAATTACATGTTACTTGTAAACTCATATGTGCTTTGCCCGAACATGATAAACATCGTTTAAAATTACGAAATTATTTCTCTATAATTATGAAATTTAAATTATTTTTCTATTTAATTACTGTATAAATTTGTCAAATTATCTAGGCAACAGATGTCAACGTTAAATAATGGAAATGGGTCCTCTCTAGTAAAATATTTTCCAATAATGTCAATATAATGTTTGTTTCTTGCCACGGATCTAAGGTTAAAAAATGATGGTTACGATTCATTTCCCATCAAAGAACTAAAAAGGTAAGCAATTTTAACTTTCATATGGATTCTATTCAAGTCCAGCTCAATTTCAATAGGCCACTAAAGCAATAAATAAAAGATTCCAAATTATTTCTACCTTATTTTTTTTTTAAATTTGAAATTGGCATGGAATAGACGCTTGGTGTTTATTGCCATTTATCAAACTCTTTGAAATACTAGTACAAATTATTTGGTATACATATAACTAGGACCAAATTATCTTAAGCTTGGACGTTACGTGAAAAATTTGTTTGTGTTTCTAAGTTCTAACAAAGTTTAACAACACATAATTTGGGTTGGCAAAGTTAGTTAATTAATTAGATTCCAGTAGAGTGGGCAACCTGAGTCTTTAGGCATGGGCAAAATGCAAATCTAACTATATATACTTAGATAGAATTAGCCCGCGCAAGCACGAGCCAAACAATAATCACAACATCTTTTTATTTTTATAACTAAAATTTGAATTCGAGTCTTCTAAGTTCTAATTAAGAAAGAAACAATTTTATCCACTGCATCACATTCTTTAATAGCATAACAAACTATTTTCATGAAATTATACCAAAGAAACCTGAAATATTTAGTTAATATTTTTTCATCTACGAAAAATTAATTATTGTTTACTCACAAATCTATCATTATATTTTGGTGAACATCTAGGAAGAAGTCTCAATCTAAAAATTTTTATCGCATGATCTCAATTAATTCACACACATGAAAATCTTTTCTTTGATGTAGTAGAAAATTAGAGCTTAGGATTAGAAAAATTAAATTTAAGATTTAGTGTTGAAATACAAATATACATTATATGTAATACATACGAAAGATTGAAAATATCAAAAAATAAAATACACATTGCATGGAATAAAAAAAGAAAATGTCAATTTTTATAATAAAAAGAAAAAATTACTTTTAAAGGAGATGTATACTATATGATTTTCACCTAAAGATTTGCGAGATCAATCTAAAAAGAAAAAAAAAGAACATCTAATAAAGTACATATAAATTTATCAAAATACCCTTAAATACAAATTTTTAAGATAAAATACTAAAATATTGATACCATTTGTTATTTCATTCTTCTAATATAGTAGAAAAGTAGAAAAAAATATGTTTGTATCGTAATGCTGTATAATTAACTAATTACTCAATATTAGTTTGGTTGATTTAAAAAAAATCAACTTAATTGGTTTAATTTATTTTTAAGCAAGTCAAATTGCATCTAGATTATTATTCTTTTCGCTCAAAAATTGTCATATATTAATTCATGTTGGACATAGTATGTCCAAAGAAAATTTCAACATCTTTTACGATTCAAGTTGGGAATTGTCTTTCTCACGAAAATTCCAATAACAGAGAAATTGAGAACTTAGCTACGTTGTGAGCTATAACATTAAACCTTTTAGGAATATATACAAACACGATATGCTCTAAGGATGCAGACATATTCCAAACCGCATCTTAATTATTGATATTACTTTAACAAGAAGGAAATTGGGTTGGCAAAGCTAATGAGTAGTCAGTGATTGCTAATTAGGCACAGAGTGGTCTACCTGATTCTTTAGGCAATAGTATATATTTAGAAAATAATAAAATTTTGCAAAGCCATTTTATTAGTCGATAACCGACGGAAGCATTCGTTACTTTGACTTAAAACCGATCCAAAATTGATGGACCAAAAAAATACTTATTAAGACAAATAAAAGTAAAAGTCGCTTGATCTTTTTAGAAAGAGATTAACTTATATCCACTGACAGTGGATTAGAAAAATTTATATATTTCTTTTAATTTAATTATCATATCTTCATATTTAAAAATTAATGATTCTTTTAAATTCTCTTTTTCTTTTCTTCTTTTTAAAGACCCTCGATAAATTTAAGATTGCTTTGAATTAATGTTCAAATATATTTTATACTTTTGACTTTGAGTATTACTTAAATAAATTGGTCTGAATATTACTTAAATAAATCGGAATACATATGAAGGTATATGGATCAAAGTTTATTTTCAATTAATTTTTGTATTGTCGATAAAATGAACTAAGAAGAGAAAAGTTGAAGCAATGGAAACATTTATCCAAAAACTTTTTCATGTTAAAAAGAAGACTTAATAAGTTATGCATAATTTTTTTTATGAAATCAATTAGTTTAGATTTTAAAAAGAAAAAAAAAAGTAAAAAATTACTATTGATGATTGTCCACAATGATTATCTTAAATTGCTTCAATGATGTTGATGGGGAATGAGGTAAAAATAATGAATACAAGAAAACACTGCAAAATATCTTCTTATCTTTGGCAATCAAGAATAATTCTAAACAAAGTTATATAATTAATTTAGAGTTCAAGTTATCATATAATACCTTTTTATTATTATTTAAATATTAATAATAAGTAATACATTTTAAAATATAAATATTTCTAAAAATGAGTTGATACTGTAATTTTTCTTGTCCACTCTCGGTGAATATAAATTTTGAACTCAAATATTTACCATGAGTCATGCTACACCGCTGCTCAAGACTTTAGTGGATCGACTCTATTACATAAGTTAATTCCTAATTTTTATCTCACATCATGAGATAAGTACGTAGTATTATTGTATCGGCCCAAAACCTAACTAATTGATCTTTACAGTGCTTTCTCTATCTCTCTCAATTAAAGCTTTATATCCATAGAAAAAAGTTGCCAGGCATTTTTATTTTTTTTCCTATTTTGATTTTTATGAAGTTTCGTTCTTTGCTACAACTGATAAAAATTGTTATTTTAGACAATGTTACTTCACTAAACCACACATACTACATTTGAGGATCTGCACAGAATAACTTCAAAAAAAAATTCAAAAATATAGAATTTTGTTCATTCTTATTCAAAAAATACTAAGGCCTTATTTGTTTCTATTAAGATTAAGGGGTCTAAATCTAAATACACATTTAAATATTAAGATTTGCATTAAGATCTAAGTGTTTTGATCTGAATACACATCTGAATATTAAGATGTGGTTTCTAAATCTTAACACTAAATAATTAATGTTGTTTATTTTCAATATCTCAATATAAAATTTTAATTTCAACAAAATATATCACTTTTGATTAAAAAAAAGTTTTAAAAGTTTTAATAATCATGATTTGGAGTACTATTTTTCGTTCAAAAATCTTAATAAACAACAATACATCAAAAATTTTATTGCAACCAATGTTCTTGACACATATCAAAATAAGAAAATTATTAATATAAAAAGAAATACTTGAAAGGATTTATGAAAACTTATCAGTTGGGAAAAAATGATGTTTGATTTGAGAAAAAAAGAGAAAGAAAAATTTTAGTTATGAGATAAAAAAGACACATCCTAAAGTAGAGAAGCTATAGTTACGAGATAAAAAAACGTGCCCAAAGTAATGAAGTTATGATTTATTATTTGATAACTTATCAAATGAGTCTGAATGTTGTTAATAGTCTCTTACAGATTTGATTCGTTCAGAGCTATTAATAGGTTTTCTAAAAATTAAAACAAATGAAATTAATGGGCTTAATCTGAATGAGCCCTAAAAATCAAACGCAATTAATGGGCTGAATCTGAATGACTAAGATTCAGACCTAAAGGCTTAAAAGTTAAAAGTGTATAAAATCTTCTTTTTCATTAATTTTATTTTATTTTTTCGAATTTTGGTCTATGTTTTATTTTCCCAATAGTCATTTTTATTTCAGATAAAAATTGTGCTTGTGAAGCTATTTTCACCATAGTCAGATTTATATACGTTCCAGATACATCAATAAGAAAATCAGATACAAGACATTGACAATTTATAGATTTATGTATCTGATTTAACTTTTAAATATATGACATAATTATTAAAAAATAATATTGTTAACAATAGTTTTAAACTACTAAAAAAAGATATCAAACAGTAATCCCTCAAAGAAAACCAGTATATTGTAATATTTCATTATCAAATTTTTATTTTTTCTTGTATTCTCACCGACTTTTACATGAACCAAATAAATCATTACAGTGAGAAAAAAAGATCAATGAAATTTACGAGGGAACAGAGAACAATCTTTGAATTTTCTTTAGTCCTAGTGTTTAGGCCTAACTTCAACGCCTTCAATGACCAGTCCACCTTTTACATGGCATCCCTTCACCTCCTTTAAACTCGCTGTAACTTCTTCATCTTCATCATCATCTCCACTGTTTAAAAATTCTCCTAACTCAATTTCCATCCATCCATCTTCCCTTTTATACGGCACTCTTTCATACCTCTGTTTTCCTTCCGGCAGATCTTTTTCGTCCTTCCGGTGATCCAGAGTCGCCGTGTGAACATCTTTCTGATTACCAATTTCTACACTAGTCTCAACCGGCACTGAACGCAGACCAAATGCACGATCTGAGATTTTCATTATGAAATAAATTCCATAATTCGTGTTTGCAGAAAGCATACTTGTCATCAGCTTTGCTTTTACTTCTAATTTGCATATCACTTTCAGTTCAGCCACTTTTGAGAACCTGTGAGAAAAAAGAAAAAGAAAAAAAAAACAGAGCATGTTAAATTTTTCAAGAATGTTAGAAAAGATTGAATTTTTTTCAATTTAGTTACTTGAATTATTGAATACCCATTATTTACAAGCTAAAATAAAATGGAAATGAGTGATCAAAACCTTGATTCTGGCACAGATTTCCAGGTCCAATGATCTGGTTCTTCCCCATATAAAAGGGACAATTCTCCAGCTGAGATTATAAATGATTTTTTTCCACTTGATTTCTCTAAGGCAAAGCTCTACAATTATAACATCAAACAATTATAAGAATGAACCCTTTTAAAATGGAAGATTGAAAGATCAACTCATTTGTATACATACCTTTTTACCACCATCAATGAGAATCGAATTACAGAGACGAATAAAAAGCTCTTTTTTAGAAGAATAGTTCAAGGGTATGACAGATTTGTCAATAATTTTATTATAATCAGAAGGTAATAATGTTTGCCAGACCAAATCAGACGCTGCCACTAATCGGAGAAAGGATGAAACCAAAGAGAAGCTAATTGTATCCTTAGGTGAAGTAAGAGAAAGAATTGAAGAAATGCAATCTTCTGGTAATTCATTGAATACATCTTCCCCTACCATTATCTACTGTTTGCCTTTTTTTTTTTTTTGATTTGGGCTAATTTTTGTTGAAATTAGAGTGAGATTATTTGATAAATGTTGAATTTTGGTTGTTTTATATATATAGTGGAATAATGTGCAACTTTAGAAAGTTTCGTTCATATTTGGATGAGTTGATGTTGCCTAAAAAGTAATATGTGAAGGAGAATTATTTGTCTCTTTCAACCTCGTCAAATACACTTTTTATTATAAAATATCTACGGGCAGATATTTCAAACTTCCATCTGTTCTATTCTAGACTAGATATAGAATTTGTTTGTCTAGATATTATATTAATATATTTTTAAATTTGTTATTAATTATTATTAAATATAAAAAATGTTTTATTATTTTTATTTTATTTTTCTGATTGTGAATTGGTAGAGAGTTTAAACTTGTAGTTTTAAACTAAAGAGCCGTAAAATGTAACCAAATATTTTTTAATTTTATATGTGAAAATTTAAAATTAAAGAGTTGTCACAAAAGAAATAATTATTCGATCTAATATATCATGGTCTAGGGGCCTAAGAGAAGGAAGATAGATCATCAGAGCTATTTTAAAATGGACTACAAAAATAAAGATATAAATTGAAAGATAAAAAAGTATTATTTTTATTAGATAGAGTTTTTTTTTAGAAAAATTGTTATATAAGTTGTGTCATAACTCATAAGTAGTAAAATACTAACTTAGTTATCATCCTTTGTTTTCCCATTAATTAATGATTTGTGGTCGAATTCATAGAATCTATAGGAAAGGTTTTTGATGGAATTGAAATTTGATACTTGAAGTTAGGGATGTCAACATTTAAAAAATTAAAATTAAATTGATGTAAAATTATATATATATATCTGTAATTTATTTATTTTCGCACTAATTTTGAAAAACTTTACTTTATATCCGCCCCACTACATACAACTTTAACCACACTGTCCCGCATCCGCTCCATCCTATCGCCATCTCTTCTTAAAGGCTGAATCGAAGTACTTTTCACTTTCTTTCATAAGGCCTCACCAAAGAGTATAACATTAAAATTAGAGGAAATTTCCTTTGAAGTATGACCAACAAAATAACAAATTAAGAGCATAGGTATAATTATTAACCAAATAGCAAAACAGCACAAAAGAGAAGGGAAGTTTCTGTGAAAAGAAACCGTGTGAATCTTTAAATTGCCAGTCAATTTTGGTTTCTCTTTAGTTTTCATCATTTTTATTTGACTCCTACTATTTGAGGATGTCCACAAATACTAGTAACAATTTCAAAAGATAAAATTTACACATATTTTTTTAGTTTTGAATAAAGGATAAGTTATTAGGATCTCGTTTAATATGTGTAACAATTAACATCTTGAATTTTACGGACTAAAGAATTTAGCTTCTATATATTATTACAAATTATAATAGTGAATTTTGTTTGTTTTATATTTAAAAAAATTGTTTTAAATTTACTTTGTTTAATCTATAAAAAATTAAGAGATATTGTTTTTTCTTCTTATTGACAATATTGAATAATTAGGTAAAATAATATTATTATATAAGTTTAAAGTTTTAAAACATCATTAAAAATATAAGACAGAGCAAATTATTATCAACCACATTCTGCCAAATTTATTTAACTTATATACTCACATTTGTTATTTTATTTTTACATTATCAAATTATTTTAATCTATTACAGCAAATTATTTGTTTTAATTTACTGTGACTAGTTTAACTTATTTTGAATAGTTATAAATAACTATTGTCTAAATGATTTGGCAGTAACCTTTTTTTTTTCACTAGCATTGTTTAACTCTTAATTAACAACTTTTCAGTTGAAAAAGAAGAACGTAAATAAAAGCATATGTTCGTTTACATACAAAAAAATAAAAAAAAATTATACTCTGTATTTAAAAAAATATAATTTTAATCTATTCACAGGACAAAAAGCATTTAAAACCACAAAATTAGTTAACTACAAAGGTCTCATCTTTGCCTAGTGTTTAGGCCTTAACTGAATGCCTTCAATGATAAGGCCACCCTTACTATGATAGCCCTTCACCTCCATTAATTTCATTATGATCTCTTCATCACCATATCCTCCATTAAAAAACTCTCCAAGCTCTATTTCTAACCACCCATCTTCTCTTTCACCAACCATTTTTTCCTCCCCTTTGTTCACTCTTGCTTTTAATGTTTCCACTCTGTTTCTGTAAAACAGAGACTCTAGCTTCTTGCTCCTTGGGTGCCGTAGATACACAGTACTGTTGACGGATTCTTGATCCCCGACTATAATACTGACCTCTGACGGAATTGAATCCAACCCGAATGATCGATCTGAAATCTTCATGAGTAGATAAGCTCCGTATGTTGTGTTTGGAGATAGATCCCCTGTTTTCATCTTCCCCTCTATTTCCAGTCTGCATATTGTTTTCAGTTCAGCTACCTCTGCAAACCTGCAAAACCATTAGTATTAAAAATTCCTATTTAGCATTCAATTACAATTGAAAGAAAATAAATTATCTTTGGGCTAAATTACATGTTAAAGAATCACAAAACGTCATACATAGCTGATTAATAAAATGACTGGACTTCTTATAAGATTTGAACAATTTTTTTTCTACGGATGTTTTAATTATCAGAGCAGAGCCTTACACCAAGATAAATAATTGCCTATTCACCATATGATAAACGTCTATTTTGATAAATTTAAAGAAAAAATAGATTCACTTCTATGCACTTTATAGTTTTTCTAACCCTGAACATAATATAAAATCATCACAATTTATAGATAAATAATTTTTCAATGCGTAATGAATAAGAAGAAAGTGGGGGTAATAATATGACTAGATAAATAGAAAAATTATGAATTATAGGTTATATGAATAACGAGGCATACCCTGAGTTAAAATAATGAGTAGATAGTTAGTTAAAAGGTAATTAGAGTTATAAAAACACCAATGACCACACTCTGTCGCAATGATGGTGAAAGATGAATAATTAAAAGACATGACAGCACATTTAATTTTGTAATATTAGAATGCTACATTCAGCAAGCATCACTTAAAAAATATGTCTAGTGATTGCGTGGGATTCGAAGAGAATGTAGAATTAATATAAAAGCTAAGAAATAATAATAAAAGATAAAATCAAAGTCTAAGAAAATAATTTTTAAAAAATAATACCATTGATAAGCAACATTAAACCGCACACGATTAATATTTTACTCAGATTTTCGACAAACTTTTATATTTAATGATGGTAAGGGGAAAATGCTTTAAAAAGAAGGGAATTTAATTACCTTGATTCTGGAATAGCTTTCCAGTTCCAGTGAGTTAGTTCATCTCCATATAAAATAGAGAGCTCTTTTGCAGACATGACATATGACTTTTTCCCCGTTACTTTATCCAAAGCAAAGCTCTGAAATATGAATATGATTTAAGTTTTGTACACTGACTGCCCATATATAAGAATTGAGATATGATTTACCTTGTCGCCATCGTCTATTAGAATGGAATTGCATAGGCATATAAAAAGGTCTCTTTTTGAAGAAAACTTCAAAGGCGTGACTGATTTTGTAGCAATATGTTGCCAATCACAAGGCAAGAAAGCATCCCAAACACAATCCAACTCTGCCACTGACCGGAAAATTGAAGAAACCAGTGACAGTGTTAGTGCATCAGGTGGAGAAGTGAGACATACTATGCTACTAATACAATCTTCTGGCAGATCATATAAGTGCTCCATTGTTGTAACAACCAATTGAAGTAATCAAATAAATATAGATATTTCAAAAGTGACATACACGGTATAATAAATATAGAGAGAGATTGGGGTACGAAATCACGGAGCAGGTCCTTAGGTAGAAGTTTCCTTCACCTGGTAAGTCGCATGCTTTTGGTCTCTCTTTACCTGCGTGTCTTAATTTGATCGAGTATAAAAAAAAATTATAATTTTATATTAAATATGCATATAATTTTTTTCAATCTCGTAATCTTAATTTTGTTTAATATTAAAATTGAAAAACTAAAAAAAAATGTAAAAGTAAGAGAGTTAGAACAGAGAAAGCTGGTCCACTATGGGTAGTCGTAGAAAAGGCTATTCGCATGACATGTCCAAAGTGGTCAAATTGCACCGATGACTTCAACATTGCAAATTGGTCAACTTCTGTGTCATTAACAATTTTCTTTGAAATTAACAATGCAAACCCAATGTTACAGTTGGAATCTCAATTTGTTCATTAATGATGACTACTGGTAAAGATAAAATCACGTGTATACACACATCAACTAGTCTTTCTTTAATCCACATCTGGAATAAGTGTTCAATTTGGGTTGTTATAGGACTTTTCAAAATATTCAAAATTTTAACTAACTAAAAAAAAGTGTAATATTATAAAAATGTCAGTATATTATTTTTGGACGAATTAAAAATCAATTACAACTTGATAGTTAGCAGAATCATAATCCAAGAGCACGAAATCATGACAGGTGAAAAAGACGCGTATTCTATGGAGCCTTTTATCGATAGGAGGATTTGATGATATGAATTTAACTTGCCTTTTGGTCTCTTCTCTATCGGATTTTAAAAGAAGACAAAGCTATTTGATGCATACTCACATTGACAGACTTAGAGTCCTTTTTGACCAACTTAAAAATCCGTTTTGATCAACTTAAAAAACATGATTTTTTAAATTGTTGAAAGTTATTTTAAAAATAAGTAGTTATGTGTTTGGTTAAAAGCGTTACCGTTGAAAAAAATTGTTGATGCGTTTGACCAATAAGTATTGTTAACACTAGTTTTTAAAACCAAATGTCTGAAATACCTTTATAATTGTTAGCATAATAATAAGTTGATTAATATAATGTTTTTATTTCTAAGAAAAATTTAAACAAAATTAATTTATATTTTAATTAAATTTCAATAACTTAATATCTAAATTAATTTTAAATGTACAAATTATCAAAGAATTTTGAAAATTATTCAAAACAATTAAGGGTAATAAAATAATATATTTGATCAAAGTATAACGACTTTTAATTTAAAATAAAAAGTAATAATCACCCTACTTTTAACTTTACGCTTATTCTAAATCACTTTAAATTTATTTTATATTATTTTTATATTATCAAACACTTTTATAAATTAAAAATTAACTTTTAAGTCAATTTAATAAATTTAAAAGTCTATTCAGACGAACATTTAATTGGTGTGCGCTATAGGACTGCCACTTGAACCGGTTGGACAATTACTTGCTTTCAATCTTATACTACCACTGAAAACGAAAGAAGAAGGAAATGTACAATTTGATAGAGACCCCCTTTTTTTTTATTCGGATCTAACTTTTTACATATTTTGATTAATTTTACGGAATGCATATAATTTTTATCCACAAAAGCTAGGATGTATGTAACGAATTAACTAGTCTTTTTTATTTTAGCTAAATTTTGAATTTGTTACTTTTTTTTTTGAAAAATTACTTAAATACACAATATATTTTACTGTATTTTTTAAAATTTTCTACTGTTTGAAATTCTTTTTTAAAAATTCCTATTTTACACGATGTTTCATCGAATATATCACTTTACGTGGTGTATAGGGACGTACGATGAATCAGTATATTATTTTACGCGATGTACTAGTCAAACACATCACTTTTACGTGATCTATTGATCGGATATACCACTTTATGCTATGTATCGGGACGTAAGCAATGACTTTGAGTGATTTATCCGAAATAAAGACACTATATATCAGGATGTATTCAAAATCGAAATATGATGTATTAAGACGTTTTGGATGCATCCTAATTTCACCATATTTAATGAATTTTTATAATTTAAAAAAGAGTAGGGATATAATATAATAATTAGCTTTTTAACACAATAAAATATTTGTAAAATCTACTCATTAGTTAATAAGGGTATAATTTAATTTATTTACTGTCACTGAATATAGTTTCAATTTTTTTGCCATAATTAATGGGACTCACTACTTATTTGTATATTGAATCAAAAAAGTCATTCAAGATTTTGTATATAATTTTATACAAATTAATTTTATCTCTCCTATCCTCATTCCATATCCTCCTAAAATCACTTCTCTACTTCTGATTTGAATTTCAAATTGGGAAAATTTGACCTTCTCCCTCCATTAGTAATTTTATTTTTTGCAGGTAACCATCAATTTTGTGGGTGAATTTATTTTTTTGGGGGGTTTCATGTCTCCTACTTCAACAATTAGACATCTAGTATGCTTGTTATTTTTTCATTTTTTTATTTTTTATTTTATTACTTATCATATTACAAGTCTTTCAAAATCAAAATGGATGATTCCTCTCTATCTATAAGATTTGTGAAATGTATGCCATATTACACTTTCTTTTCATTTTTATGTGTCTATATTCATTCACATTACACAGAGTTATTATATATGAATTTACCTGCTTGAATGTAATGTATATAGTATTGTTTGTACATTTGATTATTATATACTAAAGTGATCAAGGTATTTGTGTAGTTATTCATAGTTTAAGTTTTTTTTCTCTTATATTCAATTAGTTACATATGTATATAGATAATTAGTTTTAAAAATCTTGTACAGTTATTTGTATAATAATTTGTTTTAAATCACAATATTTTTATATTTTACGTTATTATATACAAACTACTTGAGGGATATACACGGATATGTGTATATACAAGTACTATTTTCATATTTTGATTTATACATATATAGCTACTTCTATGTGTATATAATAATTACTTTACAATTTGGTTCAAATCAACTAATTTATATTCATTTTATTTGCATTCGTATTATAAACTTTATTTGTACATATGCATTTATTTGTATATTCAACTAGTTATATATGTAAATAAGTAATTACTTTTAAAAAATCTGATACAATTATTTGTGTAATAATTTGTTTATAATTATAATTTTTTTTATTTTACGTTATTATATACAAAACTGCTTGAGGGATTTGTGTATATACAAGTACTATATTCATATTTTTATTTATTCATATATAACTACTTGTATATGTATATAATAATTACTTTACAATTTGGTACAAATCAAATAATTTATATTCATTTTATTTACATTCGTATATAAACTTTATATACATTAAAGAGTTTAGTTTCCTGGAAACAAGTTTGTATGATCTTTCTATCGCTATAGATTTCTTCGTTGGTAAAATATTTGATTTTGTATGTTTAACTTAAATCATGGGATTATGTAAATATTTGTTATCGTATTTAACCCTACTGTTACTGTGCACTGAAAAAATAAAATATTTTATATATAAAAAAAAACTATTTTGTTTGTAAAAAAGAAACTCTTATACAAATTAAAATCTACATAACAAACTAAACTATACCATAATTATGTAAACTATATCTATAAAATATTTTTTCTTAATTTCAATTTGCGATATATGAAATTTCTACGGTATAATAGGTCCAAGTGCGCGCATATCTGCTTTGAGGATCACTCTTTAAGATATAGCCATTATATGAAGTATTTAAATGTTTAGCCACTTCATATTAATCAACTTGACAAATTTTTTCCCCTTCAACCCATCAGTGTCACTTGAGCTATGTATTGCTGGTCAAAATGCATGGTATGACAATTATTTAAATGTCGATTTTTATACTTATCATCACCAAATGACGAATTTTTCAATATTAATATTTTTAGCTTGTTATACTCAATCTTCCACCAGCATGTTATTCGAGTTTGGTTTTTTCATCCCTTGAAAACCTAAGGACCCATATATGATGTTAAGCCCACTTTTCTCTAGCCCATGACCTCTTTAGAATTCACTAGCTACCAAACGAAATCAAAAAGTAGATCCTTTTGATTCGCACCATATAATAGCGGCAACACAACTCCGATGATAAACAAAAACTGACATTTAATTTGTTTTCAAAATCCAAGAAGAAGAAAAACAGTTTCTATATCTCATTATCTAAACAATAAAGACTGAGATGGAAAAAAATAATTAAAAAAAAAAGAAGATTTTTTTCGCCTTTTATGTTCAAATTAACAGATAAAATTTAGAAACTTAAATTTTAAAATCTCAATTATATTTTATATCACATCAATTGAGATAGAAAAAACAATTATAGGAATAGTATTAACTGAACCGTGAAAGAAGAAAAGAGGATGAAAAATATTCAAAATTATGACCTTTTTATGTATTTTTATTTATGTTTATAAGTACTAAATTCGATAGTATAAAGAGGAACAACAACACAATTGTATAAAACATTAAGCCCATCTAAATATTATATATCGAGGCGTGTTGTCGTAAGGAAAATAGGTATACTCACTTTTGTTAGAGTTAGCGTCAAATTTTAAAACATCGATATAAATTTAATTATGTGATATTTCGCTTTATAGATCACATTAAAAGTTATAATTTTTTTTATCAACCTTTCAAAAGGAATAGATTAATTTAAGAATTATAATTCAAAAAATAATTTAATATGCGAAGTGTCAGTATTTTTTATAGTATTTTAAGTAATATTTACCATAGTAGATATTCTTATAATTTAATATTAAATATTTTAAAAAGGATTGAAGTAATTTTCAAATGGCTTTGATATTATAGGTAAAAATTCGCTTATACAGATGAGACACAAAACTATTCGTTTTGAATTGAATTAAAAAAAATAGCTTTAACTCAATAATAAAAAGTGAAATTAAAATGACTTTTAAGTAAAAATTTAAAAGTAGGAAGAGATCTATTTTTAGTTTCTGATTTGTTTTAAGTTTTTTTTTTTTCTGTCAAACACTTCATACTTATTTTTAACTTATATATTTATCAAACACTTTTGAAAATGAAAAACTGATCTAAAAATAAATTTGATCGATTTTTAAGTCAATTTTAACGGGTAAACTCATTATCAAATCTTTTAATCTGGTGTGTTACGAAGGTTATCACTGTACTTGACGGCGACCGTTCGATTACCCAGCTAAGCAACACTGATATGAAATAACTAAATAATATTGGTCCTAACAATTGGGTCTTGATTATATTAGGAATAATCTGTGGAATATGACGATGATACCTCTGACAAGTGTTTGGTGGCTAATTTAGCATATACTCAATTATAACTTGGATATTCCAATATTTATTCTCTTATGGGCTCTGAAATGACAATTATGTCCTCTGATTTATTTGTTTAACCAAGCTAAATCATATTGCCTCCGATTGATTCGACCGAGTAACGCCAACTCTATCTTAAACATAACAAACAACTTATAAGTGAATAAAGAATGAAAAGAAAACTGAAAGAGTTTATATTAACAAAAACAAATTATAAAATCATATGATGATTACTTAATCACAATTTTGCCTAGGGGTAATTCTGTCACTTCTTACTAAGAACTAAGGAGTAACGACCAACCTTTTTTCGTGACACCATCCGTTTCTAAATTGCACCACAGCACCAAAATCATTACTGCCAACAAATGAAAAATCACCACGTGTAAAACTGATACACGTCACCATGACCTACATATACGTGTCACCATTTCAGGAGATCTTTTCACGCGAAATACATGATCTGGCAGTGTTATTTAAATTTTATTATTAAATTCATGATTAAAAAGATGTTTCCGTGATGTTACCTTCACTTCTTCTATGAAAAAAAAACAACTATTATGATGACATAGGAGCAATGTTTACGTATAATAGTCCTTACGCCTAATAGGTAAAAAACAATTATTATGATGATATAGGAGCAATGTTTACATATAATAGTCGTGAGCCTAATACGTAAAAGATATTGATAAAAATATTCAAAGGATATATAAAATATTTTTAAATTAAAATGATAAAATTATAGGTGATACAGCGATTTAGGTGGCTGGCGTTAATGAAAATTGCTATAGTAGCAGCGATTTGTAAAATTTATTTTATTTTAATTTTTTTTATGGCAGCGATTTCTGCTTTTTTTTTTAATTTTGAAGTAAATCGCTGCCTTAGCAGCGATTTTACTTAATTTTTTTTTAAAAAATCATTTATCAAATCGCTGCCTTGGCAGCGATGATTTATTTAAAAAAATTTAAAATAAATTTTACAAATTATTGCTATTACAACACCACCTAAATTCACTACATCATCAACAATTTTACTATTTTAATCCAATTTCATTATATAATCACAAAAANGGTAAAAATTCGCTTATACAGATGAGACACAAAACTATTCGTTTTGAATTGAATTAAAAAAAAATAGCTTTAACTCAATAATAAAAAGTGAAATTAAAATGACATTTAAGTAAAAATTAAAAGGTAGGAAGAGATCTATTTTTAGTTTCTGATATATTTTAAGTTTTTTTTCTTCTGTCAAACACTTCATACTGTGTTGAATAATAGTATCATCATCGCAACACAATACGAAACAATAGGCAGACATACTGTGTTGCGCTTTTGTTTCCGTCAGAAAAAACGAAAAACTAAAATTACTTCCAACCAACAGCAACTTGAATTTCTCCATAAACTATATTTCATACAACAGAATATTCGTACATTTTTCTCTGATTCCCGGGAATGCAAAATTGGAGATATTGTTTCGACGGTAGAAGAAGATAAGTCCACTTAATTCAAGTGGGAATTAAACAGCAGCAGCCAGCAATGTCGACGGACAAACTTATAGAAAACGCGCCGGCGTCGGCAATGTCATCGACGCATTCGCTCCGATACTACACCGAACCAGCGACTATTTTCGAGGAATTGCCAAAGGCGACTATTATTGGCGTGTCAAGACCAGATGCTAGTGACATAAGCCCTCTGCTTTTGTCATACACCATTGAAGTTCAGTACAAGCTGGTGAAAATTCTTTTTAAGTAGTCAAATTTATTTTTATGCGGAGTGTATTTTTCTTAATCACAACTTTTACTTTAAATACTACCATGTGCAGTAGCTTTGGATGTTGTGATCCAATTTGTGTGTTTCTACTTCTCTTTTCATGATATACTACATGATTTTATATTGGTCTATGAAGCAGAAGAGGTTTAATTGGATTAAGAAAATTCTATATATAAGTTGGGAACAGCGTTTTAGAATATGTATCTATTGGTTCAATTGAGTCGATTCAGGATTTGAATTTGATGAGTTCGAAATGAAACTGAATTCACTAGCCATTTGAGTTGCTGGGTTCAGAATTTAATTTCTGTACATATGTAATATGCTTTTGACCCGGTGGTTTATGCTATATATCTGTCCCCATGTTTAAGGAGGCACATTGGAAAAATATTTATGTATAGTGATCAAGGGCAACATGTGATTAGTTTTTAGATCATTTCTAATGATGTAATTATTGGAACGGGCCTCATAAATACTGTTATGATTGGCCGTTGTGGTTAGGATGAAAGGCGAAAGCAAGGCTATAGATCTTTATGGAGGAAGGGACCATGAGTGTGTATGTATAGAGTCACAAAGAACTTCACTGAGGTCACTGAGGTGAGAATGTCCAATTGGATATGCTATGGAATGTATGGATGTAGAAAGTCATGAAGCCTATGATACTGGATGTATTGAGGTTCAACAGGTGATTATGAACAGCTCAGTTCATTTGATAAAAGAAGTACAACCTTCACATACAACACCTTTTTATGTCTGGTACAGTTGACCGGGTAAAAAAGAGCATGTAAGCAGGGTTTCTTGATACTAATCTCAGGTCATCATTTTCTATTTAACATCTGACTATTGTTTTTTAGGTATTGGATTTCCCTACTTTTGACAAATGTGATGGAATCTGCTATAGTTTCTCTTCACATGGTCATTAGTAAATCATATTTTGTATTCTGGCTATTCCATATCATGCACTAGGCTCTTCTACCTGGTTTAAACTAAAGTTACTATCAACTTTTCCTTTCGATAATACAGTTTCAGGTGACCCTATCTAGATGCCCTTTCTGCTAGCTAAGCCTTTTCCCCTTCACTCTTTTATGCTAAAATAATGAAAAGATTGAGCATTTAGCAATTTGGAAATCGTTTTTTGAAGTCTTATTTATTTTAGCCTCTTTTTTTGGGGTAAAGAAATGTTGAATTTGTTTTTGCTTCCATTCTGATAGAAGCTAGTCAATGAACTTTAGTTTCTATAAAAAGCTCATGTGTTCAAATTACATGACCATCTCCGCTTTACTTTTCCATTTAGCAGTTCAAGTGGTGCTTATTGAAGAAGGCCTCACAAGTTATTTATTTACACTTTGCATTGAGGAGACGTGCAATAATTGAGGAACTCCATGAGAAACAAGAGCAGGTTCATCTCTCTCTCTGCTTCACATATATGAGACATTTCTACGCTTTTGTTATTTCTTCATTAAACAAATTTGATAATGACCACTGTCTAAAAGTTTTCCTAATCTCATTCTCAAATACTTGTCAAAAGGTTAAAGAATGGCTTCACCACATTGGTATAGGAGAACAAACAGCTGTCACACATGACGATGATGAAGATGATGGAGCACTGCCAATTTATAATGAAGATAGTATTAGAAATAGGTGTCAACATGTTTCTGTTTGAATCTTGTTATGCTTAGCAGGCTGGACCTTGCATAGCATTCTGCAAATTCCAGATATGATTCTTACCAGTGGGTATATTTGCAGGTGTGTTCCATCCCGGGCTGCTTTATCAATCATTCGTCCATCATTGGGCAAGCAGCAAACCATCACTAGAAAAGCAAAAATTGCTATGCAAGAGTATCTGAATCATTTTATGGGGAATTTGGACATTGTAAATTCTCGAGAGGTGTGTATATTATTCTGTTTCAATCTCCAGCAGTTTGTTCTTAGACAGACACCTTTTGACTAGAAAGTTTGTATGGGGTGGACAGTTGTTGTAGAAGTTAACTGTTGGCAGGGGTATTCACTGAGGTCTTGGAGGTCATAGACAAGTTAATCGCTGAAATTTCTCCAAAAATCTTGAATTAAGCATGGGAAAAGCTTGTAATATCTGTTGTAGCTCAATATTTTTCCAGTTTATTAAGTATGCGAAACATATACTTCCTTCCGATAAGGCAATTAGCTTCTGTGCTCCTATAAGTGATGTTACTTTTTCTCTTTAGACTTGTACTGTTGGATACTCTTGTTTCTGATGATACTCTACCTCTCCTCCAAACAAAGTTCCTTAGATACCCCAGCCAAGGGAGCAATTTCTGGTTTTAATAGTCATGAAACAGTATATTTGATTCTTTGGGACTTTTTTCTGCTATTGTTTGTTTTCCTTGGTTGTAACAAATAGAGAATTTAAAACTTCAGGTGTGCAAGTTTTTGGAGGTCTCCAAGTTATCATTCTTACCAGAATATGGCCCAAAGCTCAAAGAAAATTATGTAATGGTTAAGCATTTGTCGACAGTTCCCATAGAGGAGGAGAATGTGGGATGTTGCATATGTTATTGGTCTGGCTGTTGCAGGAGTAAGTGGCAAAAGGTAAATGACCAACATAGTGCATAGTCTGCCGATAACATTTGTGGAGATATTTGTATGCACAAACTTTTCTGCACATAAGGTCTTTTATCTTTCTGAAAGCTGGAAAGCCTTGTTGATTCTTCTATTACTTGACAAATTCTATCTTACAGAGATATGGTATGAGAACTGGTTTTTTCTTACATGAAGACTGATATTCCTTTTTATGTTGCATTCAGATTAGAGAAATGTCATTACATGCAGAATATGCATTCCTTCTTCAGCTTCCTTTGAGATAGACATAAATATGGAAACCTGAAAATCATTTTTCCTCTTTAGTGACAAGATGAATGGACAGTTCATTTGTTATGAACAGAACTGAAAATCACTCTTGTTACTTTTGAACTCAAATAATCATAGTGAACAAGGCATGCTATGGATGAGTAGAGGTGGTCAGACACTACGAGATAGATAACCACATATGCATCATGAGAACTCATCTTCGGAACCTTCAGGTCCTGCATCTTCTAACATTGTCCACTTTCAATACCAGTTTGTCCATGCCCAATCTAGGCAACGCCATTAGTTGGATTTAACCAGTTATTAACGCCACGTGAATGAACATTTTTTAACTGGAAAGTGGGAGGTATAGTTTTGATGAAAATAATTGCAACGTAGCAGACAACTATTAGGTAAATGTTGATCTAAGGCTAAGATTACCGTTTAGCTTTTCTGCTATCCTGAACAATCAACTTGTCTGTGGAATAAGTGTTGTCTGAATATGAGCTGTCCTCCACAATGGTTTACCCTATTAAATGTTTTTGTCTTCCTTGTCTTAACTACTTGAACTATGTCATGCAGGTTTGGGCTGTTTTAAAACCTGGTTACTTGGCCTTACTAAACAATCCTTTTGATGCAAAATTACTGGACATAATTGTTTTCGATGTGCTTCCAACTTCTAATGTGAAGGGAGAGAATGCGGTATACTTAGCTGAGGAAATAAGAGAAAGAAATCCTTTGCAATATGCATTTAAGGTCTGCCTCCAGTCAAACACTGCAGAAATTTCTTTCATGGTGTTTTTAGCATTGCTGGAACTTAAACTCAATTTTTGACCATTATGATTTCTTATTTCTTGGTTACATAATTACATGTTCATTCTTTTAGTAGTCTACTACTACAGAGTGCTATTATTACTCAAGATGTATGTCAATAAAGTTTGTGTATTTTAGTTGCTTATCATGCGCACTCACCTGAATGTGCCTGAACCTGAAAATTATCTAGTTTTGAAAGCAAGACTGGGTACAAACAAGAGATTTTGTGCACATACTGAAGTAGCAGTTTAAGTTTAATCAATTAGATGTTCTATTCTTAACCTCTATGATGGCTTGTAAATGATTTTAGCTGCTGGAATGGAGGAGATGATTTAACCTTAACCGATCAGCTCTGCCCTGTAACATTAAATAATGATTGAGCTTGTTTCAAGTTTACACTGTTTACTTCTTTTTCCCATAAAGTCACCATTCAAGTAGCGTTGATCGGTTCTACTAATTTTAGGAAGTTTAATTCAGGAAAAAGTAGACACTGACCAATAAATTTATCAAACTAATGAATTTTCTTTTTAACTATGCAGCAACTTCTTGGTCAACCAAGATATGTAGGGAAGCCACTTTTTTCCTTTACGTAATATTGCAGTCTTTCGGGAATCCATTTTCTGTTTCTTCCCCCCCTTTATCAAATAGTTGTTCAGTGTAACATGATGTGGAGTTGTATGTTGCAAATTTAACCTCTTCATTCTTTATTTAGTAAATTATCTCATTATTGCTGGATTTACTTCTCAAAGAGTGCATCTTGTTTTGCTTGCTTTTGCATAAAACTGACAGTTGTAATGGCTGAAAGGTTTGTAGTGGGAACCGTAGCATAAGGATTAGAACCACGAGCCATGCCAAAGTCGATGATTGGATATGTGCAATTAATGATGCTGTTCTTAAACCTCCAGAAGGTTGGTGTAACCCTCACCGCTTTGGTTCTTTTGCTCCATTGAGGGGGACAACTGATGATGCCGCTCAAGCTCAGTGGTTTGTAGATGGGAAAGCAGCATTTGAGGCAATTGCTTCTTCAATAGAGAGTGCAAAATCTGAGGTTGATCTATCAACTTTTTACATAGCAAGCATAAAGTTTCTTACTGCAGATAGTTCCACCTAATTTAATCTTATGCAGATCTATATAACCGGATGGTGGCTTTGCCCTGAGCTGTACTTGAGACGTCCATTTCACAACCATAGCTCCTCTAGACTTGATGCATTACTTGAGACTAAAGCTAAAGAAGGGGTCCAGGTGCATATGCAACTGATATCTACCTAACATGTTTAACTTTATAAATAATTGAGTAAAATTAGTTACCTTTACCTCAAAAAAAAAAAAGATTAAAATTTACATGTATAAATATTCTTATGCTTTAATGCCTGCCAACAGTAATAAGCCACACGTTTGTTGAAAGACATTTACTCAAGTCACGTGTAATAAAGATTAGGAACTAGGCATTTTGTCTTGCATCTTAGACACAATGAAACTAGAGCGTTTACATGTAACAAAGTGTATCCAGCAATTTTGATAACAAAGAAGTGTTTTCTATAAAGAAGTGTTTTCAATACATTCTTCCGATGTTTTTTTTTTTTAAGATCCAGTCTAACTTCTAAATATATGTTGATGCAGATTTATGTTCTTCTCTACAAGGAGGTTTCTATTGCTTTGAAGATTAACAGTTTATACAGCAAAAGAAGGCTTTTGAAAATTCACAAAAATGTTAAAGTCCTGCGATATCCAAACCATTTCTCCGCAGGGATCTACTTGTGGTATGCAGTTAAGAATTTAATACAGCATAGACTCTGATGTAGTCATGATTTAGAATAGATTTTCCATCTTTATCTACACTCTATGTATATTAATTCCTTCAATTTGATAAGCTTATTAAAACTAAAACGTGGTTTCTACATGCAGGTCACACCATGAAAAGCTTGTCATTGTGGACAACAAGATTTGTTACATTGGAGGTTTAGATTTATGTTTTGGCCGGTATGACACTAGAGAACACAAGTTGGCTGATCAGCCTCCTTTTATTTGGCCTGGGAAGGACTACTATAACCCAAGGTAAGCTAGCTATGATATGTATGTGACCCAGTCATGAACTTGAAATTTCCTTTGTCAAGTTTGTATTTATAACTTAAAGCAAATAGATATGGGCGCCATTATATTTCTTAACAGGCTTCAGTTAGTATGTGTTTGACAACAGGTCTCTATTAGCATTCAGATGATGAAACAAATGTGTTTTTGAAGTTAGAAATGGAATATGTAGATTTTGAAAAGATTCCACCATAAGTAACATAGTTGAAATAGCTATTGATCTCCATGTTGAAATTGCGTTGACGGATTTAAATAAAATTTAGTTATCTATTTTTCTGCTTTGTCCAAGAAATGTAACAATTTGAGGCAAAATAATGTATTATCTTTTTCTGTAATGAGGGAAAAGAAGGGAAACTAATGGAAATTCAATCAAAGTTTCTTGTTTGGTGGGTGTTCTATTAGACTCATATTTGTCCAGCTTATTACAAACGAATATCTAATTTAGCTTGAGATGATTCAAGTTGAAATCAATTTTGTAGATGGAGAGTGAAAAGAATTAGAGCATTCTCTTAAGTTTGACTGGTTGTAGAAGTCACTCAAACCCATAATTTTTTAAGAAAAGAAAGGCAGGGTAGAAAGTCTTGCTTACTTATTTCTCCATCTAAGTAAGAGAAGGGGGGTTGAAGTTTATAGCTAGTCGAAAAAGTGATAAGAAGGTCTAATCATGCTACTTTGCAGCAAATGTAATATTTTTAATTATCTAAATTGTCATTATTATCCAGAGAATCCGAGCCAAATTCTTGGGAAGATGCCATGAAAGATGAACTAGAGCGGGAGAAATATCCCCGAATGCCATGGCATGATGTCCACTGTGCTCTCTGGGGACCACCTTGTCGAGATGTCGCCAGACACTTCGTTCAACGCTGGAATCATGCTAAGGTTCTTTTCTACTCCTCAGTGTACTTCTTGATGAAATTTCAAGTTGCTAATATTTCTGACCATTGATGCAGAGAAGCAAAGCTCCAAATGAACAGACTATACCACTGCTTATGCCACAGCATCATATGGTTCTTCCACACTACATGGGCAGAAGCAGAGAAATTGAGGTCGAAAGTAAGACAACTGAGCTGCAGTGGAAAGATCTGAATGGACAAGATGCATTTCCATCTGGGTCACCACCGGAAGACATCCCGTTACTTTTACCCCAGGAAGCTGATTGTGATGAGGTTTCCTGTGCGGACGAGAAGTTGACTGGTCTGGTCTCTAGTCTATTAGTTAAGTTTGATTTATTTTTGGTTTACACTCTGTCATTAGGTCTGAAGATATCTTTTCAGATGATCTTGATCACCTAGATCTCCAAAGCCAAATGAAAACTCATCAACTAGATAATTGGTGGGAGACACAAGAGCGAGTAGCAGAAGTGGTTTCAACTGATGAAATAGAAGATGTTGGTCCTCGAACCCGTTGTCACTGTCAGGTTAGCTAAACAAATATAGTACAGTGAGGATGTCATTTGGTGGTGTGTTGCGTAGTTTTTACATTCTGCTTATAAAAGTATAATGATTATTGACATTGTTTAGTATCTAGGCTTTATTGCTCAAGGATAAAAACAAGGAGAAAATTAATGTTCATTTGAGTTGGTATTAGAACCATTAAAGTAGACAACTTGAAGAAATTCTAAATATAAATCTGGAGGAGAAAGTATCGGTTGGACCCCCTCCCCCTTTAGGTGCACCATTAGAGGATAAAGATATTGAACTAATAAAGGTAGGGATTAGTTGCAGCCATCCAGTCAAACAATACTTGAAACATTTTATACTTTCTGCTGATATTGTTTAGGTTCATAATATTCCTTTAAACTACTTCCTAGGTGACCTGAAAATTTAATTCATTTTCTTGTTTACTCAGTTTCACATATGTTTCAGTTAATTCTCTACTGCCATTGACATTTCTTAAGGTTAACTTGTCATAGGTCATTAGAAGTGTCAGCCAGTGGTCTGCTGGAACAACTCAAACTGAAGACAGCATTCACAAAGCTTATTGTTCTCTTATTGAGGAAGCAGAACATTTTGTGTTCATTGAGGTGTGAACTAATTACAATTGATTGTCAGAGCTTTGCGTTCATTGACTGCCACCAGTGGCTCAGCGGGTTTATTGTTGTTAATGTCCTGTTACAAGTGTACTCTTCTTGTTCTGAATTCTGAATGTTTTTTTTTTTTTTAGTTCTGATTTGTTTTATGACGGTTATGAGCAAAAATATAGTAAAAAAGCTCACTTATCAAATGAAAACTCATGCTTTTATTTGCAAAACTTTCAGAATCAATTTTTCATCTCGGGTCTTGCTGGAGATGATATTATACAGAATCGTGTAGCTGATGCTATATACAGACGTATAAGGCGAGCACACAAAGAAAATAAGTGTTTCAGAGTTATAATAGTCATCCCACTATTACCTGGTTTTCAGGTAGGTGTCTTCTCTTCACGTTGGAGACTGTAAGTTGGTTTTTGAGTTTTCATGTTTCATATCTAGCTTCAAAATTACAGGGAGGCCTGGATGACATTGGGGCAGCAACTGTGAGAGCCTTAATGCACTGGCAATATCGGACTATTAGCAAGGGCAACACTTCAATACTGCACAATCTTAATGCTCTATTGGGTTCAAAAACTTGTGATTACATATCTTTCTATGGTCTCAGGACGTATGGACAGCTTTCTGATGTTGGCCCTATGTTCACGAGTCAGGTAATTTTTTGAAGATCTAACAGTATAAATCAATTAACTGAAACTCACTTAACTAGTAAGATAGGTCCATACATTGGCATGGACCGTCTTTGAATGGCTAAGAAGCAGTCAATCTAATATTTGTATGATCAACTTTAGCCTCCAAGAAAATTGATGTATATACTAGGCGGTAGTTTGAAAATGAAAATTCTTTTCCCAAGCCTTGAAGGGTTAATTCATTCTACTGTTTAGTATGTAACGTATCATCTTCTCTCAATATTTGCTCTTCTTTCTCTAACATGCAACCTGTATCTACACAAGTTTACTTGATGTTGATTAATCGAAAATTTGGCTTTCTATTGCACTAAAAGTTCTGCAATTTTAACATAGGTCTATGTACACAGTAAAGTGATGATAGTGGATGACCGTATAGCCATGGTTGGATCATCTAATATAAATGACAGAAGTTTGCTTGGATCTCGCGACTCTGAGGTAAATCTGTTCTAGGCTTTTAGCATGTGAAGAACATGAAATCTTCTGCCTATAAGAAAGTCTCTTTCTCTTCGGAGAAGAAGAGACACAGCCATTACTTTCTGAGAATAGCTCATTTATTTTCACATGGTAATACAAATAAATTTAGAACCATTGTGGACTTCTGTTTTGCAAACATTCTTATGTTGTATTGCTAGAACCGTCGCTCGTGAGTCTGTGGACCTTTTTTCTTCTTTCAAGGAAACATATTAGTAGAACCAAAACTCCAAACACTGCACAAAAATTAGAAAAAGAAACACATCCAGCACTTATCTGGATAAATCTTGCTTTTGTCAGTGAATTGGTTCATCTACCACAGGAAACAGTTGATTCATACCATTTTCACCTTCAAGTTCTGTCTGTCGATTCATAAGTTGGTTCATGTATTCCTTGCTTATACCACACTGCTGCTTGTGAATGAGAGCTGTCCTCAGTCGAAAGATAAATGTATGACTTTTTAGCTTTTCAACATCATGAGGCTTCACATTTCAGTTTCTACATTGGATATCTGCAATTGAATTCTTTCAGCTACGCATCTCCAAAAGCAGTATCTTGTTCTGCAGATACTTTTAAACAATAGATTAAAAAAAACTACAAAAAAAGAACTGACAGAAAATTGGTGGTTCCAGATTTGTGTAGTCATTGAAGATAAAGATTTCATTGATTCAACCATGGATGGAAAACCTTGGAAGGCTGGAAAGTTTGCTTTTAGCCTTCGGGTTTCTTTGTGGGCAGAGCACCTTGGTTTGCATGCTGAAGAGGTCAGTGATGCTTCGAACTTCCAATGGCATAAGATTTCCTCTCATGGATTTATACATATGTTTTAAAATACAGCAACTAAAGACCATCCTTTTTTTCCAGACTTGTCAAATCAAAGATCCAGTGGCGGACTCTACTTACAAAGATATATGGATGGCAACTGCAGAGGTGAGATTGGTGTTCTTAATTTAGTTGATTGCCTTCAAAGAAAAGCAATACGAAAATATGATAATACTAATTCTCGAAAGAAGCACAAAATAATTCTGCCGTATGCCCATGTTTTGGTGATGATACTACACAAACATAGAAAGAAAGCTTCCACAGCAATTCCATTATCACTCTATCTGTTTGTTTAGTTATTTAATTGCCTTTATGTAACTGTCCATTGACAGAAATATATATCATTTCTATTTAGTAGCCATGCCTGAAATCTTGTTCAAACTGCACAATCTGGTCACTTAGATTTTCATCTCAGAGCATCAATAACTCTTTGTATCTCTTATGTTTCAGTCAAATGCCACGATTTACCAAGACGTATTCTCTTGCATCCCAAATGATGTTATTCACTCAAGGTACGTGACCATCACATCGACTTTCCACCATGTTTTTCTCTTTTATAGAGGAGGGGGAGAGTAGTCAGTAGCGCAAAGTTTTTGATCATGCTCAGTTGCTTATGTTATCTAATGTCATCCTGGAAATGAATGCAGGTCTGAACTTCGACAATGTATGAACCATTGGAAAGATAAGCTTGGGCACACTACTATTGATCTAGGTGTTGCTCCTGATAAACTTGAATCTCAGGTTGATGGGGAAGTAGATGTAGTGAATACGAAAGAGAAGTTAAAGTCAGTCAAAGGACATCTTGTTTCTTTCCCCTTGGAGTTCATGCGTGAGGAAGATTTGAGACCGGCGTTTATGGAGACCGAGTTTTATACTTCTCCTCAAGTGTTCCATTAAGCTACAAATTAAGTTGTGATATGTATATATCTAGGCTCTGTGTTTGAGAAAGTGTGCATATGTTCTTATTATGTATATATGTTGGAATGCATTTTAGGACTGAAACTTTTTGTGTTTTAATGTTTTCAAAAACGTTTTTGGGCGAGTTTTAAAAATGTTTCGGGCGTAAATTAAAGACGTAGATCTATAAGATGTAAGTTTTAAAATTTGAGGCGTAACTCCCGAGCATAAAAGCGTAAGTTTGGGTGTAAAAACATATGCCCGGATATTTTTAATTTAGTTTTTTAACCCTTTTTGCTTTACATCATATTTTTATAATTGGTGCAACAATATTTATCATATGGTAATTATAATACTTTTTTTCTTTGTTATTGATTATTAATATTTATTTTAAATAAAAATCATAAATTATTGAAAGGTTTACTTTTGATTATTTTAGTTGTAATAAAACTATAAAATTGAATATACATGAGACTATGCCCGGTAGATCCATGGAATTATGCTCATGTCTCGAGACTTATGCCTCGCTCTATATGGTATAAAACGTCTTGCTTCACGCTCTCGTCTTTTTTAAAACATTGTTGTGTTTGAAGATACCAAACTGCAATTCTTCCCGAGCCTCTCCTGGGTATTTTAGAGACCAACCTTATTCTTTCTGGAACTACCTGAGTTTGTCCAAATATATCCTTGTGTTTCCTGAAAATAATATATTGCTGTTCAGATCTTCTATTTACCTATTTATGTTACACTAGTAATAAAATTATAAGTGACTTGAGCATAGCCTTATTACTTTCTCTCTTTTAATTTATTTGATCTACTTTTTAAAAGAATGATCATTTCCTTATTTATTTTTTTAATAGCTTTTTAATTTTGACATGATATATTCAAACAATACTATTAAAAGATATTTTGATGTACTAGCCATTTAATGCAACCTCGGAAAGAATGAGAATTTTCCATATCCCATTTCCCAATACAGAACAAGGCGGGAATTTTTGGCGCCATTTCAGTTTTGACAGTGAAAGTTCCCCTCTACATAAACCTCCCACTCACTCTACAAACCCTAACATTCTCATAAACTTGTCTTCAATATTCCTTCTTCCAAAAATGGCAGAAAATCAGATCAACTCTCCTGAGATCACAGAACCTTCTCCCAAGGTTCAGAAACTGGACCACCCTGAAAACGGCAATGTCCCCTTTCTCCGAGTGAAGAAGCTCTCTGAAAACGCTGTTTTGCCCTCAAGAGCCTCTTCTCTTTCTGCTGGTTATGATCTATCAAGGTCAGACTTTCACTAAGGTTTTTTTTTAGTTAAATCTATTTGGAAGATCGATTTTTTTTTTCTAAATTGTTTGTTTTGTTTTGGTGTACAGTGCTGCAGAGACTAAAGTTCCCGCCAGAGGCAAGGCTCTTGTACCCACAGATCTCAGTATTGCTGTTCCTCAAGGAACCTATGCTCGTATTGGTAATTTCTTTCTTACTTTTCGAAATCAAAAGATTTTTCTTAGGGTATGTTCCCTATGATTTTAAATATTTTGGGGAAAATAAGTTTTTTAGGGTAAGAAAAGCAAGTTACACAAGTGTTAGTCCATATTGATTATGTTATCTCATGATTGCTATATTTTGGGGTGTTTTTTTCATTTGGTTATAGCACCTCGATCTGGTTTGGCATGGAAGTATTCTATAGATGTTGGAGCTGGAGTCATAGATGCTGATTATAGAGGGCCTGTTGGGGTAGTATTGTTCAACCACTCTGAAGTTGATTTTGAAGTTAAGGCTGGTGATAGGATAGCTCAGCTTATTGTTCAGAAAATTGTGACACCAGAGGTTGAGCAAGTTGATGATCTTGACTCAACTGTCAGAGGCTATGGTGGCTTTGGATCCACCGGTGTGTGAAAAAAAATAAATCAGTTTTAACATTGCAGTATCAAAATATTATCTAGTAGGTTTTGACTAATATATGGTATTACTAAAATCCTAGTACTTGGTTTATAGATTAAGCAGTGGGAGATTTTGGAAATGTATTTTGGATCAAATGTATATCTCACTGATCTTTAAATGCCTCGGTGCATGTTGATCTATATTTAAGTACTTAATGAATATATTTTTCTAACTTATTGTTAGCAACACTACGTTTTTATTTGTTACTAACTTCAGCTTATGAGGGTCATCTCCAAACTTGTCTCATTTTCATGAATTGAGGATGTTGTAGATGATGCAATGTCATCATCAACGATCAATGAAGGTTTATTATCTGTTATGAGAAAATTATTTTCAAATGGAATTAGCTTATTGAGTTGTTGGCAAAGTTAATTGCAGAGAGGCAACTCAATATGGAGAGAAAAGATAAAGAGCTTTGAAATGAATGGAATTTAAAGAAAATATAATGATATTGTGTAATTTAGATTCTGTTAGTGAACCCTCTGTTCGTGAATCTATTCGACAAAGAACAAAAATTAAACCATAACAGTCTTATGTTCAACTCACAACTCTATTTTGATGATGATGCATTTGGAATCAACCTACAAGTATTATTAAGTTGTTATAATTTTGTAAATTATTATGTCATTTTGATGGAGTTTTGATTTCAGTTATGTCATTAGACGTTTATGTAATGTTGTTAAATGATTATAGCATTTTTCATTGTAGTGATATTTAGATCTCAGTTTTCTAAATTCACAATCATGATAATATGCATCGATATAATAATGTCTATGTTAATGGGGTAAGTCAAATACTATCACTTTCATAGCCGTTTGAAATGGTTTCTTGAGTTGTACAATTATAAGCCTTAATTTCCTTGTTGACATGTAGCAGCAAAGTGGCCTTTGCTATCTTATTTTCTTGGGCTGACTTTTTAGCCACACGTACATTTAACTCATTGTTTAGTTCCGGTCCTAAGTTAGGGAAACTTCTCCACAATTTCTGGAGCAGAAAATTCAACACTTCTCCTTCAATTGCAGCTAGGCTTCATTCATTGAACTTTACCTACTACAGTTTGTCATTTTTGCACCACTTGGAAGTATTCTCTAATGGAGAAATATTGTTAGTGACTATTCATATAGTCGATTCCTACTTGTTTGGGACTGAGGCGTACTTTAAAGAACACCTAGTTCTAAGATTTGTTTGATCTTAATAGAATAACCTTTTTTGTATCTAAACTAATACCAATCCATTTTCGTGAATAATTTGTGAAACAATAAACTAACTAAAAGCAGGTAGATGGAGAACATGTGACAGAAACTTGCGTTTTCTATCAAGTGTTATTTTGGAGTAGTTACAGGGTAAATATGCTGACAGAAATGCTTAGAATGAAAGAAGAGTACAATGGCTGAAATATCATCTACAGCTATCCCTCTCCTCTTGCGTTTCCAAGCACGAACAGCACATTGAACAAGATGCTTGGCTGCTTTTGCCCTATCTGGAGTTTCAGATACAATTTCTACAGCCTCTTCATTCGATATAACATCCCATACCTGCATTTAAGAAACTATACTTTAGTAGTCATCATCAAGGAAATTACACTTAAAATGAAGATTTCTCAAAGTCTATGTAATACAATATTGTTGTGGCCATGGCCCCTTCTGTTGAACCGATGAATCATTAATCAATTACATATGCTTATCATTTTAGATGTACCTACTTTTGTTCTTATGTGCATAATTTAGAAATATCTTAGAGTACTATATTTGGGGACAATCCAGAAGGCTAAACATACCCCATCTGTTGCCAGCACAACAAATTGGTCTTTGCTTGTGATATGCCTTTGTGTCACGTCAGGCACTGAAATTAGACCAAAATCTTTCACGCAATAGTCCCCAAAGGCTCTAGACATTGCCAATCCAGGGGAGGATTCGTCGGGCAGCCATAATCGGTGCACCCCAGATTCATCATCTAAGCAAAATACTCTACCATTACACTGAAGTATTCTCTCAGTTTCCTCTGCAAGAAAAAGAAACATCAAACTAAAATACACGTATATATATCCATTATATTGGAGTGTCATGTACAGCGGGGAGCACAGAGAGGAAGATAGAGGTATATAACGGACTCACGAGGTAGATTAGGTTTGAAATCAACAGTGAGCTGAACTGGTACCAAGTTGCCATCATCGCATGTGGTAGCTAATACTGCACGTGAGTCGCCAACATTTGCTATAAATAAAACTTCACCCTGCAACACATTTAACATTAAGATAATAAAGCAAATTTCGATGATAAGGGAACTATGAACTTCATATTTCTGTAGAGATATAAAAGATAAACTTAAAGAAAGTTTAGGCTTCAAACTTCTACTTCACCCAAGGTTTAGTTTACTCACTCCATTTTAAACATTCAATAATTTAGCATACTTTTCTTACATTGAGTTTTACTTATAATCTGTTAACTATTAAACTGAAGGGGACACTCAAAATCACAATATGGCTTTACACAACAAGGTTTAGTCTACTACTACATTTTAATTTGTTCATCTTACGTTGCATTTTTGTACATTCTACGTATTTTTAGTTTAAGATAACAGATTCAAAAAAGGAATACTTTCACAAACTCTGTGCCAAGATGAAACCACACAAACAAATTGAAACGGATGGAACACTTTTTACAAAGCCAAGTTGGCAAAAATTGGATGACAAGACAAGAATTACCAGATAGCTGAAGCAAATTACCTGTCTGACTATTGTCAAAGCAGTGGTTCCACTGTAAAATGTATCAATTTTGGGATGGTGTTCCAGCTCCTGATCCACAGTTGCACATGCCTTTAAGAAGGACTCCTTCCATATGTTAAACCTTTGAGCCTTTTTATCCAAATCTGGATCAGCTGAAGCCTCAGCTATACTCTCCTGCCAAACGCAAAGCAACGATGATACTATCGATTCTCGAACCTTCTTTGACACAAAATGACCCCAAGGACCATGCCCATCAAATATACCACAGAATGTCATGTCTTCTTGGCATCCAAATTCCTGTAATGGAACAAAGAATCCATCATCATATACAATGCCGGATCTAGGATTTCACTCATGGGGTTCAAAAAATAAAAATGTAAAAAATGATGCCATCCCTAAGAATGATGAAAATCTACCCTATATATACAGTGTAAATTTTTGTCGACGCCCCTCTAGATCCGTCGTTGATCACATAGCTCAAAACAAAAGAGACGATCAACAGACTAGTGACTTAGTATTGATCACAAATAGGGAAGTAATTGAAATATACCTCCCAAACAATGAAGCAGTCTTGATTTACGCCTTTTTCACCCCTCCTTGAGAATAATGAAGCGAAATTCTTAGAACCATCAACATTTACAGTCCCTGAAGACCTTAATATCAAGTCATTTCTCTTGGCTTCTTTAGCCATAGCTTCAACAGCATCTCTACCATCATATTTCCCATTTCCAGAACTGTTCTTTCTTTTCTTCAAAGAGAAAGACCTTGCTAATCCATTAAACATTGAAGAAAAATGCCCCATTTCAACCTTTCTTTAATTTAACTACCCAAATACCCTCCTGCAGAAGAAAGGCAAGATAATCTTGAGATTTATAGGTACAACAACCCCAAAAATATGCATATCATATTTAGTAATAAACTGAAACACACACACACACACACCATGACATGAATCAAGTAATTAGATATACTTAGCTGAGGTAAAAAGGGATGTGATCCGAGTCAGAAAGTTAAGAATCAACAGATTTAAAAATTCAGAAATATCCAAAAATGATGAATCTGAAGAAGGATTAAAGAACCTTTTAACTATACAAGAAAAGCAGAGAATATACAAACTCCAACTCGGAATTCCAACAACATAAAAAATGTCAGAAGAATGAACAGATACCCATTAATCCATTAACACTAGACAATTCCCACCATCTATTTTTTAAACATAAACATAGAAAGACAACTTCTTTACACTTGAAAAACCTTGTCCCTTTTTTACCATTTTTCTCAATTACCAAACACAGTTTATTTAGCTGAGAACAAAAAAACCCAAGTAACTTTTGCAACAGATTATTCAAAAATTGAACCCTCGTCCACGGGGCGAAAGTTCAGATAGTCAAACAACCTATCAAGATTCACTAAAGAGTTTAAAACTTTACTACTCCATATCTCTTTTTCTTGATTTTCTTGGTAAAAAAAAAGTCCCAAAAAAAGAACACAACTTGCTTAACCAAATAACACCCTTATGTTACTGAAACGGGGTAAAAAGGAAAAGAACTAAATGAACCACCTTTGGTTTTAACTTTCCGGTGGAATATGGTCGGAGAAATGGCCGGAGAGTTATTAACAGGTCGGAAAATCAGAAAAAGATTGCCGGCAAATGAGGAAACTCGAAGGGGGTGAGCTGAGAAATCGAGAGAAAAGAAGAGAATCCATTAAAAAGATTACGTTGGTTTATGATCCTTTAAAGGGAAAGAGAAAAGGAGACAAACAGAGTTTGGTTTTATTTTTGTACAGTGACATTACTAACATACACGGTGCGTACATTAATAAACATGTGGTGTGCAACTTCCTTTGTACCTGTATTAATTATTTTCTGAAAATATGCTCAAATATCGAAATGTCTATATTACCCTCCATTTCGTCGAGATATTTTTTTGGCCATGCATTAATTTGCAATTATTATTTTTTTAACAACCAATTTCTAAATTCGAATCTTTTAGCTGGAAATTTTGTTGATACTCGAACGAAATAGTACAATTGCATGTACTAATAAGCGAAGTCAATAAATTTTTTACAAAATTGAAGTAAAATTTATTTTATTTAATTATTTAATTTTAACTTTTTATAAAAATATTCAAAAAAAATTCTACTTTCTTAAATTTCATTTCAAATCAAAACCTGACAAACAACTGAAACAGAAGGAATACATATTAAGTTTCCAAAATTTATTATTCCCTATATTTTGTTTTATATAATATGGTATTTAAATATAAGACATTTTTAAAAAAAAATAAAAATCAACCGCATAAACTGACTAAGGGCATATACATGAAACTACATATCAAAAATAACTTTAGTATTTAGTGGTTTTCGACATGTCGTATCAATTCGTATTGTAACATATATTCAATAATAAAGCAAAAATGTTAAAAAAAAAACTTTCAAATATATATATATATATAAAGTTGTGGATCTTCTCAATCAAACCAACAAAAAGCTATAAATAGAAAAAGGAGATACTCATGATTCATATCATGCATTGATAGAAGTAGATGTGGAGCCAGAATTTTTAATAAAGGGGTTTAAAATGTGAAAAGAGATAACCGAAAGAGGTTCAATATCTACTATATATACATATAACTTATTTTAACCATATATAAATAATATAATTTTCCGCCAAATGAGGTTCGGATCCCTTCATACAAGGTAGTTCCTCCCCTGGTAGACTTATGGAATTTCATTTTTTTACGTCATTAGAAACTTGGAACTTTTGTTATTAGCTAAAATGGATGTTCAAATGTATATTTTAAAAAGCATAATGACAGAAAAGGTAAGATTAATCTTGATTATGGTTACAACTTATTATAACCTATACGTTTTTAGGTCATTTTCCAAAAATTTACGTAATGAACAACTAATTTACCCCTTTTCATGATGATATATATTTGATTTAATATGGAGTATTAGATTGAAAAAGGTTATGTATATAGAAAGTTTAAATTTGAAGAGTTTAATGAATTTGAGATCTTGAGAGTTATTTAATTAATTTCAAAGAATAATAATGTCATATAATTGAATAGTTTGATTGATTTCATAATTATGTGAGAATACTAAAAATAATTGGTGCAATCATTAGTAAAATAATTTACCCTCTTTAAATAAATTTAACGACAAAATATGACATGCATCGTGCATGTATGAACAGCTGATGCCTTTTGGAAGATTATGTTTTATTGTGTTTTACTTAATATTCTCATTTACAATAATGGAAATCTCATTTTTAAATTAATAACATAATTGAATCATGTTGGTTGTCAAATATTTTTGTGTTCAGAGAGTTAATGAAGATGAATTATTTATCTAAATATTAATTAATTTGTTATTCAACTAACCATGTGAGGTAAGCTCTGAAAATACATTTTCTTTGAAACATTGTAAGCTGTCAAACTATACAGTTCTTTTTTTTCTCTTAATTAAAATAAAATGATATGTCTAACTAATATAATGATTAAAATATTTGAGTAAACTAAAGACGTGGATATATTTGGAAGGTTGAACAACATTGAGTTAATTAATTAAATAACTAGGCGGTCCACATCGCTGTGCGAAGTATTTTTTATAACATTTTATTTATATATATTATAGTTCCTAGATAACGCAATTATGTTGATATGATTAATTATTAGTTCTTGGTTTAGTAACTTTTAATTATTTAAAACACAAACGTACAGTTTGTCTCCAGATGCCATCCGTAGAGATAATTAAAATGTTGGCTAATACTATTTGATGAATTAAAGGTAAAAGTTACTATAGGTAGGAGAAAAAATTCTCGACTAACCGGAGGCGGTGCATTTTCAATTTTAATTTTTAAATTATAAGATTCTAAATTAAAATAATACGTATTGAATAGGATTTAAACTAAAGTTATTAAGTTCGCAAATAACGTACGTTACTACTAAGAAGTAAACTTCTTTGTGTCCAATTACAAAGCCGTAATTAACTTGTATATTTTTACAACTAAGTTAGTACCAGTCAACTCTTTGGTTGGTATAGGTTTCTGATATATACAAGTAATACATGTATTAATTAGGGAAAAGAAAATTGAATTGTGTTAATTAATGAGAAGACAAAAGGATAGTATACATTATCTTCATGTATAAACTTCCATGTTAAGTAGGATAAAATATGATTAAGACCTTAATAATCCAGCATACTTGAGCATTTTATGCCAATTTTATAGGTAAGGATAATATAAAGTGAGGTTTGACTTGTAAAATATGTAAGCATCCAATTATCAATGGCATCAAACTGTAGTTAGTTGTCGTACATTAATATCATAAGTTTCATATCCGGTTACATAAGAATTAAAATAAGGATAGTATTTAAAAGAAAGTTTCTAAAATTGATCCTAATTAAATAGTAGCATCACAGTTTAGATCTTTTGAAATTTTGATAACAGATAAAAAAAAAAGATTTTTAAAAGATAACATAAATTTAAATAAGCCAAAATCTCAAAATGGATCCGAAACAGCAGCTGAGAGATTAAAAAAAGAATCTTATCCTCAAATCCCAGTTATTTGGCTGCCAAGAAAGACGGAGATAATTAGTAATAGAAAACAAAATAGGGTAAAAAAAAATTATAAAAATTATTTAAAAAAAAATAAAAACGTGACAATGGCAGTCTATGGACTGAAATGTATTTAATCCCCACATGGTGTAGATTGAACTTTGATATGGTGTGGGGATAAGATCCAAGAATAACATATAGGACCCTCTTCTTGAATCATCTTAATTATTATTCTTTTTTCTTTTTCTAGTAATTATTGATTTGATTTTCAATGTGCTTTTATTTTGAGCATGTGATTTTGGACCAATAATGTTAGAAGATGCACCATATATGATGTTTGACTATTATCCAAATTTCATAAAAGCAGACTTCAATATTAAAGATATTATAAATAATCTATAAAATTCAAAAAATGTATATTTCTCGAGTTAAAAGTTTGCTAGTCTCAATGAAAATGAAAAATAAAGACTTTAGATCAGATTTCGTCTTTATGTTTTCAATACTATCATCAATTGAGAGTGTAAATTGACAACAACTATGCAACTTCAAATCACTATATAATAAAGAAAGAACCTAATATTTTAAACCACAAATTTATAAATCAAAGGTGAATAAGTAGTTTTAATCGAAGAAGAAAGTTTCGTGTCAAAAAGGTGAGAGATGGCATTTAATCTAAATTTGCACTACGAACTCATAATTAGGTATTTCCTAAATAGGATACTTCCATATACATGATTTCTTGAAGAATATATATAAAATAAGTAGAAAGGGACAAATATACTTTAGTTACCAAATGGGAAAATATAAAATGTGTGGCATTGAAACATTATTACTAAATTAAAATATAAAGTGTGATGCCAATCAGCTAAGAAATATGTGGAGGAAATAGAAATGTCGGAGTGAGGGTCCCTTCTATTGTGTTTACTTTACCTAAATTCTTCAATATATGTAATGTATGTAAGTAGTAGTTATTAATTAATTAATTAAATATTTGTGTTCCTTTGACGACCAATTAAAGATTTTTTTTAGCTTAGAAAATTTAATTCCATTTTATTTGGGTTAGATGGTCACACTCACCTATCAATGATTTAATACTTTTATGGTGGACCCTATAATTAATTGCTCACTAGATTCTCTGGGTCGGTAACAATCCAATACAAATTATTATCACCCCACTTAGCTTACTATACTTTCTACTTAATCATAATGACAAGTGTTTCCAGAATAATCCTAAGAATCAATAATATGTTTCAATTGATCACATAAATACACCATCAATTGTTCCCATTAAATAAATTTGTTTAAATTTTATTATTATATAAATAAGTTAATCACTTTAAATTAATCTTTTATTTTATTTATCAGCCTTAATTTGTACAAATTTGATATTTTACGAGGCTAAATTAGCTATGTAACATACACTTGAGAATATAAACTAAAACTTGAATTAAAAATATTTAATAAAGGTATTTTATTAATATATAAGTGATCAGGAGTGAAAACGAATTAATAATTCAGTTCAAGTTGTCACTATAATAAAGCTGGTGTTTTCATGATAGTATGGTTCTCCTCTTAATTTGGTTATCATATACAGCTTTGATTATTAAGTATTATTTTTACCAGTGTTATGACATTATTTATAAATAAACTTTATTGTTAAATTTGATAGATGTCGGTGTAGTAAATAATAGAGTTTGAAAAGGAAAATATGAGAGTGTGAAAAGTAAATTTGCAACAATCAAATGTGGGTCGGCAGTGGCACTGAAAAGTTATTGACTTCTCTCTTTAGAAAAAAAATACTGCAAAATTGACCCTTCAATGCTCCTACTAAGTATTTGGCTTCATACTCTAAACATTTTTCCTAATCTCTAGACATATTTTTGTTCATCTTTTCCTTCAATGTCACGTATCTAAGAATAAAATTAAGGCCTCATTTTTCTTGGTGCAGTTAGTAACACGTGACAATTGAAAAAACTATATATGTTGAATCATGAAACTACGAGAAAGGTATCAACTTCAATAATTTAAAAAGTTTTTCGTGTATAAGTACTTTTATGAGATTTTTTTTTTATGGTAACAGATTAAGTTTCAAACCTCAAGAAATTAATTTTCACTCTACCTAGTAGAGTTACCACCTTTTCTCTTTTTCATATCAATACGGTATATAATAACAAAACAAGGACAAAGTGATAAAAATCAATTTTCAATTAAAAATTCCATTTTCTTTGTGATTATTTATTCCATGTCATGGTCTTTCCACGCCTAATATTAGGCTTTCCTCAACCGCAAATGTACGACGATACATTGTATCCAAAAAGAAAAAAATCTCTAATTAGTATAATTGTGCTAATTAAACGCAAACTTAAGTTGATCTGTTCATAACTCGTCTGTTTGATTTTAATTAGCTTTTCATTTTAATTCGTCCACATTAGGATGACCAAATCTAAAAGAAGTAAAAATCATATCTAAACCACCTCCAACATTGTTACCTAAAATCGTAATTTAGTCAAAAAGATGCCCTCATGATAAAGCAAAAAAATTGGTCCAATGCAAAATGTACAACAATTTTAATTTTGTCAGTTATATAGGAGTGATAATGATCATTATTTGGTCATCAATCACTTCCACATGAAAGGGAATTAATAAAGTGAAATATCCTAAAAGTGAAGAAGAATATATGGACACGGAATGTAGTATATAAGTTGAACTTGACTCAAAATTGAAATTAAAGGATATTATCCATACTAAGGCCATACGTCTGCAGTAATGACTCACAATATGGATCAAAGACAATAGAGACAATGACAACGTAATATAGTACCCATACTTTCTTTTACAACACATGTAAAATTTATATGTACAAAAATTCTAATATATGTAGGTTGAAGAATGAAAAGATCGATGTCTTACGGTGGTTGTTGATGAGTATATATGTGTGATCTCTTTAAAAGGCTTGATTTATTCTCTTGTATTTCAACTAATTTTTGAGATGTGAATTAAATCTCAATATTTTATCTAATTCAATTTAAATAGTATAATTACGATAAGTTACTCTATCACTCGGATACATGATTCAACCTTCATCGACTAACTTTTTCTTTTTCATTATCACGAGTCCTCCAAAGCAAAAAAGTTTTATTTTGTGTGTGTTGGTGGTCCTTGCATGCACCCACATTATTGGACCAAGACAAAAGTTCACACTTAATTTCTGCCACGGCGATAGGAGTTGCAATTAATTGTGCGTACTATGGGTTGGATAATCAAAATAATGTGTGAAGCGCCTTGACGCGTGCATGTAAAAACAATATACTTAAAATACATTTTGCCAACGACGTATTCCAACGCTCTTTTAGTATAATAAAATTAAAAAACAATTGAAATTACTAAACTTCAGTTATAGAATAATTTATTTTGAGATAATACTAGTTACATCTTTCTTTTATCACATTTATTTATCCACTTTAGATTTTACACGTACTTAACCAATAATCAGTATGAGTATTATTTTTACCACAATATTCATGTTAGTTAATGTGAAATTAGGTATTGAACCTAACTCACATCTCAAAAACTAGCTCAAAAGGAGGAGCATTGTCCAAGTCTTATAAGGAGTCCATCCAGATCTCATTAACCACGATTCTTAAAGAATGACAAAGTCCTGCATCGGTGGTTAATGAGATGGGGGGACTCCTTATAAGGCTTGAGCAATCCTTCTCCATTTGAGCTAGCTTTTGGGGTGTGAGTTAGGCGCAAAACCTAATTTCACATGGTATCAGAGCAGAACCTGTCTCACCCAATGTTGGGGTCCCCAAAAACAAAAATATCCCACGCAGCAGATGCTAAGCACTAGGCGTGAGGTGGGGTGTTAAAGAATGACAGAAGTCTCACATCGGTAGTTAATGAGATGGGCGGACTCCTTATAAGGCTTGAGCAATCTCTCTTTGAACTACCTTTTGGAGTGTTAGTTAAGCTTAAGACCTAATTTAAAAAAGAAAATATAAAGAAAGAATTATTAAGGACAAATAAAAATGAACAGATAAACTATGGTTAACCAGTGTGTNTAGTTAAGCTTAAGACCTAATTTAAAAAAGAAAATATAAAGAAAGAATTATTAAGGACAAATAAAAATGAACAGATAAACTATGGTTAACCAGTGTGTTCCCAAGACGATGGAGATGGGACTTGTCCCCATGAATTGGGCCACCAATGCAGTACCATTTATTAGAGACAACAACAATTAGTCATCGATCGATCAATTCACAACCGAAAACTTGCTGGAATTTGGACGGTGATAAATATGACTAACACGGAGACTAAGCCCCTTTTTTCTCTATTTTCAATCTTCTTTGATTTGATTTTGACGAGATTAATTGAAGTTGTTATAAGCACCGCAATATAGTGCGTGTTATCAATTTAGTCTGTAAGCCCCACCTTAGATCCATCTTAATTAATTTGTTCATTCATTAAAAGTTTCTTTTTGAAATTTTAGTCAAAGAGGGTCCATTCCCTTATATATATCATTGCCAATGAGAAAAATGTAATAGAGCACATTATATGTATGATAATGCGCGCACATCATAATTCTTGTAAAGGGAGCAGGCATGAAACAATAAGTGAAATCATGGCAAGTGTGATTTAATTTGACCCTTCTATTTTATATCATTCACCGTATTATTATTATAAAATAAGAAATTAATGACAGATAAATATTTTTATCGAAATATAAAAATTTTTATATCTATTTCATTTAGCGATGAACTAAGAGAGGCCAATCAACAAATTCCGTAATTAATTCCATATTTTCTAGCAAGTGTCTCTCTCTATATATGGTTTTAAATTTTCTAAGGTATACCGTATATGGTTCAAAAATTTCAAAGACGCCTCCACAGTTCTCACACTAATTGTCAAAAAATTAATGACTTATGAGACTACAAAAGAGGGAGTAGTACTATATAATCATCAAAAAGCTACCCCTCATTTACAACCAAGTGATTATTCTTCTTCTTCAAAATTGCAAGTTGATCTAATTAAAGATGACGCTAAAAGTTGTTGAAATTATTAAATTCCTAGCTAGCTTCTAAGAGCAATAACATAAATACAAATTTAGATAACTTTTGAGTAAAGTAGGAGAATTTTTAAGGGGAATCATGAATATTTTGACTCTTTAAGTCCTTGAGTCTCGACGGTGACAAAAATTCTATTATCATGAACTAGTGGACACTAAAAATTATATACCTCCACCGATTACATAATTGATTACAATGCTTAAAGATTTGGTTAGATTGGGGTGAAATGATTGCTTATAACTCACACGCAAATTTTATATGGAACATACATAATTAAGTACTATATATGTTACTATATGACCAAAAAATTCATCCTTTTTTTCTTAAACAATTCCCTAATAGCAAGGTAATAAACTGAACAAGCTAGTGTGTGGGGAACTTGGAAATCAAATAGATTTAGTGAGGCATTTTTTAAATAATAATTAACTTAAATAATTATTCACTTAACTGATTAGAATAAAAATAATCAGCGGACGTATAATATATGTATGATCGTGTATAAGAAGTATTATAATCTATGTATACCAATTTTAAAAAATAAAACAGTAAGTCTATATCTGATTTTCGTATAAAAATTAGTCTATGCTATGGTTCACAAGGTATTTTTTTCTTGAGGAAAAATAGCATTTAAGTTAAGAAAAGTCAGTGATGAAAAAAGAGTGGAAACGTAAAGTAACGACGATATTATTGTTATTCACTTTTAGCACATAATATTATTATTAGGACCTAAATTAGACAAAAACTCAATACAAATTGCAATGTTTCATGTGTATTTTAGTATGTTAATAAACAACCACTTGCAAGACTTTAAGCTACACAATCTTTGATATTTTTATGGAAAAGACAACAGTCAACAAGTTCCTCCCAAAGTAACCATCGAACGTGATCTGATCTGATCGAATATCTCATAAATTAATTAATTAAAACCAAATCTTATGTTTGCAAATGTTATTATGGTTGCTTAAATATATATACTTAATTTCACTAGCTGGAGAACAGTGTCAAAGCAACTGAAGAAAAAGGTGAATGATATGGTACACACTTTTTCTCCCATGCAATTAATCAATGATTATTTTTTATTAAGAGAAAGAGAATGATATTATTATTGCTATTAAAAATGACTCACATGACCACCTACTTTCTTAGTCATCTTGTCCCAAATTAAAGGTAGATTTCTTCACTATAACAAAACATTTCCTAGTAATAAAAAATTTTCAGCCAAAATGTTTATTCCTATAAAAAAATATTTAATGATAATTGTATTAATAGTACAGAAAACAGAGTCAATATTGGAAAAATTGTTGGGTTTTATTTGTCCTGATTTCTTACCATAAATAGATTTTCCTTTTATGGAAAGGTTTTGGATTGATTAGTCCTTTTCTTGTAGGAAAAGGTTTAGGACTGTATAAATAGAGGAATGTTCCTTCTAACTTAATCAGCATTCACAATGTATTCTTTAAGGGCTTTGAGAGTTTTAGTTAGGGGAGAATTTATGGGTCACAAGTTTGGTATGTTATTACTTGTGTGAACCTCTCATATATTCTGAGTGAATTGGTAGAGGTTGTTTCTCTCTGTATTTTGTACTCTCATATTTATAGTGGATTGTTCATTTCCTTTGTAGACGTAAGTCGATTGACCGAACCACGTTAAATTTTTGTGTCTTTTGATATATTTCTCGTTGTCTTCTTACTCGTAGTCTTTCGAAATTTGCTTTGCTAGCTTCCGCGTTTACACCTGCTTATTTCGATTCTAATAAAAATATTAGCCAAAACAAAAGAAAAAATTGATGTCGGTGCAAAGTAGTGATAGAATTTTGGAATTTGGACAAATGAGATGATGACACGTAAATATTAGGTGATGGCACTTTGAATATATTTTGTCCATTAGCCCCCTTTTTTTTTTTGGTGAAAAAAGGACTCAGAGATCTCAATAATTGGAATTATCGATTCATGGTAGTTGATAACTTATTGGTTGAATTTCTGTATCAATAGATACATAATAAGACACAAGAAAATTCTTGAAGCCCCTCATTTCATTGTAGCTGATTGGACACGAGCCTCTGACCGGCCACCGAATGTTGATTTCGCAGATAAAAAGAAGTTTCACACAACTATCGCAAAATATAAAATAAATAAATTTAATTTAGTGTAGGAGTAGGACGTGACTGACATGAACATATATGACCCAAGCCAATGCACCTGTGAAGCCTTTGCCATACTTTCTTAAAATAAATTAATGGGTTATGGGGGTCCCAGGACAGATCAATAGCGTACAACTTTTGAATTATCTTCTGAATTACAGTATTAGTTTTGATTTGAATTTTGTATTTTAGGCAAGTATTCAAAATTTATTAAATATATAAAAATTAATATAATAAATTTGAACTAGTAGATTAAGTTGTGAGTTCGAATTTATAATGTTCAATCATCATAAATAAATTGTCCCTCGTGTGTGCACCCATATACCATGCATTATGGTCATATTGGACCAAGTCAGTCTCTAAAATTCCATTATTCCTACCTCACTATCTGTGTGCATTAGCCACCAATCACGGTCATCTCAAACTCAAAAGCGAAAGTAAATTTTTGGGTTCATCTGAATTCATTATTTTAGTTAATACAAATAATAAATTAAAAGTTAAAATTAAATAAATTATATATGAAATTTATAATGTTTAAATATTGAAATTCGCATTTATATTTATCCAATCAATAGTTTAGAAAAATTGTACTCGTTGAATTTCTCTTCCAAATGGCTGGATTGGACAAGAGCTAATACCCCTTCATTACAACCAAGTGAATAGGAATTAATATTCTTTTCAATGTCAAGTTGTTCAAAGATGATGATTTAATTTTTTCAATAAATTAAATTCTATTTAGCTTCTTAGGCCACTGTAAGATCTATAAAGTGATAAAAATTTTAGTAAATCGACTCTAAATTAAAGTTGACTACTCTTCGGTCTTTAAGGAAATGAGATTTATAATATGACAAAATTAATAGCGAATAATATAATCAAATCTTAATGTAAATTCTCGACTGATTAGGTCTTTCTAGAAATATTTTATGTACATGAGAACAAAGTTTCCATTCTTTTTCTGTAAAATAATTTTGTATAATGAGTACTAAAGCACTAAATTTTATGAGATAAATAGGTGGGGACTTGGGAATCAAATAAATGGATTTAGTAACATACTACTATATTTTATTTATACTTGACATGTCACGGAGTACTGAATTTTTTGTCATTGGCTGTATGCTGGCTCAAAAAGTTACTTTAAATATTTTTTATTGTTAATGGCATTCATAATAGGCTAATAGCAACGGAACGAAGAAAGATAATGATTACAAACAAGTGCTAAAACGTAAAACAAAGACAAAGTATTCATAAAGTTTTTTAATTGGATGATGACTAGTTGACGAAACAATTACGATTTACGGTGGAGATTAATATGTATAGCACATATACTAATTATTTATTATTATATATTATAAGAAAGTTCGAGATGTTTGTCCTTTTTATGGAAGCTTTTTAGTTCATATACTACTATCCAATATTTCTCTCTTAGACACATTAGCTAGAGGGAATAATTATTGGCCTACTTTGCTGGTGATGTGAAAGAAATTGAAGCAATTAAATAAGTAAAAAGTACCAAAACCCTAATAATTTGGATGGTAATTACAAAAGTTTTCTGAACTATAATAATATCAAAATTTTTACAACTCGCAAATACATTGCTCCTTCACCCTGTATATAAAAAATATATATCTGAGTTATATGTACCAAATACATAAATATACATCAGATTTATATTGATTTATGATTGATTTAATTGATTTATGTATCAACAATAATATTTATATCATATATATTATACACAAACAAAGTATAACATATCTAATAGAGTTGAAATGACGTATCTAGATGTAAAGAGAGAAAGAAAATGAGCTTTCTATAATTAATTAAATATTTTTAAAAATCACGTTATCTTAAGTGGTGTAATTTTCTCATCAAATAATTATTTTTCTTCTTTAATGTTTTTCTAGCTACACTATGCAAGAGAGCAGCTAGAGATAACATTTATTGCAACAATTACCTTGTGACCAACTTATTATATACAATTTCAAACAATTGATATGAAAAGGACCAATATTTATTTTATGGTATGTTAACAAAATAAAAAGAAACTATATAGTTTGTACATGCATGAATAAAATTAAACCCTGCTAAATAAAGAATAACCATGTGGAGGTTGACTTGAACTAATATTCATATCAAACTTTGTTACTATAAAATATTCTGGAAATTTAAAAAATAATATGGAGCTAAGTGATTGCCCTCCCAAATTATAGATGTTGTCTAATCGAAGGATAAACATGGACATACAAAATTAATGTTAAGGAAGGTCAAATATAAACAAAAGTACCAATTTAAGTTATTTGTAATTAGTCGTCTCATATATGTTATTGGGAACGTGCATCGCACGTTTATCCCAAAATACTTAAAATAATTCTTTTATGACAAATGATAAAATTTAATGACATATACATATTACTATAGACTTCTTATGTGCTACCAAAAAAAAAAATCAAATACAATAGAAAACAAAAATAACAAGTCCATAAGTTGAGATTAGAAATTCTTGCAAATTCGATAGTACTTTTCTGACATATATATAGTACTCTAATTTAAAGATAAATACATATTGTAATGAAAAATTATTTATCTTGGATATATAGGATCGCATCATGACCAATCCAAATGTGGTTAAAAGTCATAGAACCTTGTATTGATTCAAATATATGGAAATTAAGAAAGTAAGCAAAAAAAGAAAAAAGAAGGTGGGGTGGGTGTAAGGGATGGGGTTGATAAGTACATGAAGCCGAAGATGGTGGAGAAAAAGACTCAAGAAACTGTGAATATTTTAACCAAATGAAATAGTAAAAAGACTTATTTATAACATGATTTTAAGAATAGTAGAAAAGACAATTTATTATGAGATGTTAGGAGAAATAAAAGAGATTCACATTATTATAAGATGTTTGGAGTAGTTGAAAAGACCTAAATTATTATGAGATGGTCTTTTTTTCATTATTTAAAACAGAGATTTAAGTTCTAAACTTAATGCATTATACCTACATCCAAAGAGAATGCTAAAAGCCTAAAACATTATCATATTAAAAGTAAATGAACTATTAGTCAAATGAAACTGGACTATAATTAATTTAATTTACTCAACTTCATCATTTTTGGATTTTAAAGGAATAATTAAATAGATTTTTTAAATATATTTTTTGATACTTTAATTAAGTCTAGGGATAAAATGATAATTTAACTTTTTATTTTGAAGCTTTCCATGTTTAGTTTATATATATATATATATATATATATACATAGAATGTTATGCAATGAAAACAATAAAGAAACCGAAACATTAAACAAAACAAATAAAAAGAGATAAACAGAAGAGAGCATAGAGAGTTATACAGTTTTTTCAACTATTTTGAGTGTGTACAATCTTGTGTCAAATGTCACTATTTATAGATAGGATCGAAGAACACAAGAGTTGTCATGGCTCATGTATATGACATTAACTCATATGAGATCATGAATGAGAGGTAGGAGTAAAAATCATAATGAAAATAATTAGCGAAAGTTATTATATTTACATAAAGGAGAGTTAGTGGAACATTAATACAAATATTTTTATATATAAAAACTATATATAATATAGATCCAATTTTTTTCTTTTTGGAGGACAAACACAACCATTCATATTTTCAATTGGAATACAAAAAGAACAAAAAAATTTCATAATTTACTCCAACATGAAATCAATACAAATATATTTCATAGACATTATGGTGGTTGATTCATGACTAATGTGATGAGTTACTATTTAATATCGAATTTATTAAATAGTTAAACATTTTAATTTAATATAGAAGTAAAACGGTCATCTATATTTTGTCTAACATTCTTTTGACTTTTAAGCGTATGTTACTCTTACGAAGCAAATATAAACTTCTTAAAATCCACAAAGACATTATAAAAAATTCTTCAATTATTAAAATAATAAATTCAAGTTCCTAACAGTAATGAAGGTAAACACTAAATATCTATTTAGCAAATAAAGAAGACATATCCAATACTTATCATGAAAGATTGAAGCAAAAAAGTGATTCAACTGCCTGCAAAAACATCATATATTTATCCCTGAAATTAAAAATCTACCTCATAAATGGTGACAACAAAATTTTAATGGTTTATTTTCATGTGAAAGATCAAATCCTTAGACAACAATTAAAGAATTGAGCATGATTTATATGATAAATAAAAAATTAAAACATTAGACGGAATACAAAATAAGAAAGAACATACCATAGAATTTTATGTAAAAAAGGAGAGGAAGATGAGAGTCTTACATTGTCTAAACCAAATTCAACTACACAATATTGTCGGTAAAAGAAAACCTGAAAGAGAAAACATACAAATTAGGGATGAAGAATTGAGGATTGTAATATATAACAGTTTCTTTTCATTTGAAATGTTTGAACTTCCTCCTAGCAAATTAATATAACCTATTTCATTCAGTTGAATGACCTTTAATCTTCCATTATATCTTAATTACAATTATTTAAATTGAATACTTAACATTGATTATTTAATTAGTTATTAAAATACATTTTTACATTTTGTACATTAAAAAAGTTATTTAAATGAAGGACAAAATGGTAATTCAACTTTGAGATTAGGAGCTTCACACTTTTAATAATATATGATAAATAAAAACATCTCAATAATAGATGTTATTAAACGATAACGGTAGACATACATGAACACAAGTCACAACACATCAACGAAAGTCAAAGAAAAACAACCAATTTAATTTATATATATTATTCTCAATAATAGATGTTATTTAACATGGTATAATATCAATTATATATTTTCAAAGAAAAGGATCGCAATATATATTAGTCTCATGTGTTTTTTATAAATTATTCAATAATAGGTGTTATTTAATTTGTATATAGATGACATTCAAAGATCGAAAAGGATAACGATACTTAATTATATATGCATAAATACATAGTATGTATTAAGGAAAGTCAAATAATAATAAAAACTAATTTAATTTATTTTGTAAGTAAGTCTCATGTATAAGCTAATATTTCGTAAAAGGTATTTGACTGGTCATTACATACACCATTGTCTAATAGGGAAAAGAAACAGAGAGAGAGTATTGCACCGTAAATATATTGTTGTTTTTTCCTTTATTTATTCCGTTCTTGAATTATGTTCATAAAATCAATTTAAATGTATATATTGACTTTTTATTTTTAGGACTCGAACCTAATCAAGATAGATATTATCATGAAAAACCACAAGCCCCATCCATCCCACCACATCCTTTCCCCTTCCATGGTAAACGAACATCATTCACAGGCAAATAATGATTTGTCACTGAATGATTTTCCATTAGTCTAAGTTACTAACTGGAAGATGGACCACAATAGTATGTACGAAAATACAGTAAATAACTCTTAAAGATAAAAAGAAATAGTCGAACAAGAAATGTCAAATTGGTTTATTTTGGTTAAGTTTTATACTTGGGAATAAGTACAACAAACTATCATATGAAGAGCCAAGATTAGGAGTTTGGGGGTTCTAAATCAATTTGTTCGGGAGTTCATAAGTTAATATGCAGAAAATAAAATTATTTTTTTAATACAAATAGAATCTACTAAAAAGCTAGTAAATTCGTCCGAACCCATAAATCCTACCTAACTCCACCTCTGTTGAAATTGTTGGACTAGAAAATGCAAAAATAGTCTTTTAAAGTTAAGCTAATCTTGGAAAGAGATGTCAACAACTGAGAAATATTGGATGATAAATTGTGATATGCTCTACTCAACTTCTCTATTTGAATTGATAGTCGTAATTAAAGTCCTCTCGTTAAGGTTTTGTTACTATATATACAACAACATAAGTGATGAATATTTGGAAAATGGAATTTGGATATATAGTTCCTTTTTCATCCCACATCGAGAAAAGGACGAATTGGCAGTGTGAACTTTAATTATTTAACTGGAGACGTATGTAAAGTGCCGTTCAACTCGTCCTGTCGGGGGTGCTTAGGCGATTCGCTTATGATCGTATAGAGACCGGCGGATCGTGCCAACACCCACGAAACGAACACACATTTTCTAGGCGAGTAGGCCCGCCCTACTTTGGTGGGCTTGCCCGCCAATTTTTGGAAGCTCTCAATTTTTTGAGGGCCCACAAATCAAATGCAAAACGAATAAATTCTCTACTATTGCTAGGATCCTCTGTTTCTTATATATTGAAGTGTATAACTGTGTATATGTTAAATTTAATAGGATTCAAATATAAAATAATTAGGTTTAATCTGGTTACTTTGGGTTCTTACGCTTCAGTTAGACTTTTAATTTACTAGGTTTACAATTAAAAGATACTATAATAATTAGGGAAAATTATATGGAATGACAAACATTCATAAGTAATTATACAATAGGGGTATAGTTTAATTTATTTACTTTCAATAATTATAATTTTTTTTTTGCTATAATTAATGGGGTCCACTACCTAATATATAACTAATAGTATAAAAACCTTTTTTTTTAATTTTGTATATAATTTTACAAAACAATATTCTCTCTCCTATTCATATTCCAACTTTTTCTCCTACAATTAATAGTTCTATCCGATTTAAATTTCAAATTGTCCAAAATTCAATTACTCCCTCCCGAAGTTGAATTCAATTTTCGTAAGTACTCCTAAATTTTAGTCGTTTTCCTTTTTTTTTCCTTATTCAACATTTTTATATGTATTGTGTTTCTTATGTTTTTTCATATTTTTTGATGAAATAATCGATTGTTTGTTCATATTAGATCTCAAATTGGTCACACAATGAATGAATCATCTTCATCTATGAGGATTACCAGAGGTATTCCATTGCATGTCAATTTTGTTGACAATTTACCATCGTTTTCAATGGGTTTAACTCAAGATTTTGGGGTTGATGTAGGGTCTATGGTAAAATCAAAACAAGTTCAACATGAACAAACAATGGAATTGAGATCAAAGAAAAAATATGACCCTACGGCATTTCAAGAAAGTTCTTAACAATGCCAAAGCTAGAGGCATTAAAATTGTACAAGGAGGAAGAAAGAGGAAAGCAGTAAACATTGATTCAGAGGAAAATGCATATGAAATTGACGGATCTGAAGAACATCATAATNACACAACTTTAGATACAATTTTTTGTTACTTAGGTGTCAATATACAAAAAATTATTTGTTTAAGTAAATTTTGTATTCACGTAATTGTATATAGTATATTGGATGTTTAGTACACACATGTTTTAGTTATATAGTTGTATATTCCTTTAATTATTGTATGTGTCTGTGGATTTGATTACTTTATACATACTTTAAGTTATGTATGATAAATAATATATTAAGTTTTAATAGTGGTAGTAGCGGATTGTATATTAAAGGCTCCTTATTATTTTTGTTTTTGTATACATATATAAAAAGTAATTGGATTTAGTTATACAGATGGGAAAATTTCATATATGATTATAATTTGTATATTTTAGTAGTTATATACAAATTATTGAAGTTAGTATATATTAAGTTTATATA
>NC_028637.1:100626247-100633022 GCF_001406875.1 Solanum pennellii
ATATATATATATATATATATATATATATCAAATGATACCGAAGAGAAATCGATATGATTGGGGATGATTTTTAAAATACAATTTTTGTTATAAATTATTTTTAAAAAATCAAAAATTAAGATGGAATAATTTTTTGAAAACAACCACCGAACCATCTCATTGACACTCCCACTAATTATTATACAAATCTTTCCCTACCTTATTCTTTTTTGCTTTTCTCTCTCTTTCCCCTTAAACAAACTCAAATTATATAAAATTCAATGTATAATTCAATTCAATTGTATATGAATTTAAATTATATACAGATATACAAATACAATAATATATACATATACATAGTAGTTATATATATACCATTATATAACCGATATACATATGTAATTCGCTTCTCTGCCTCTCTCATTCGCTTCTCTCCTCCCTCTCCCAATCTTGCTCGTCTTACTCCTCCATCTCTTAATTTTGTTGGCCGAATATACAAAAACATATGTATAATAGTAACATGTATACACACACAATTCGTCTCTCTCCACTCTTTGTCCTCGCTCGCTCGCCTCTCTCCTTTCTCTCCCAGTATCTCTCGCCACTCTCCTCGTTATAACATGTAGCTACATGCACAAATTCCGCTATAACTAATCAAAATCACTAACATATTAAAAAAAACCATTATAGTTTAAAATAGTTATTAAAGAGGAAAATATGTGATTTATTAAGCAAATAATTTGTAACCTAATATAATTTCTATTTGTTTCTCAACTAAGGCCACGATTGCTCGAAATTATCTATTTGAATAATATGCTTCTTAAATAACTATAGATTTATTTGGCATACTTATTGCAATAAATATAAACTCACTAAGAAAGACAATTTTCATTTTACAAATATACCTGAAAGCTAGAATGGATGCACTATGTTCCAATATATATGTTATAAACATTCTAATTTTCATACGTATTGAAATGCCAACTAAATACAAAAATTGGATGTCAATTGAATTAAACAACTATACAAATTCAATTGAAAATTCAGTTGGCAATGAATACAAACTAATGTTCTTAATAAAATATAATTACTCTATGAAGAAAAATAACTTCTTGAACATCAAATTTATTATTTCATAGTTATATTCTATTAAATTAGACCAAAAATAAAATACATAAATATTAAAAGTGTAGCTAAGGAATCCCTATTAAATACTAAAATATTGGTATTCTAAAAACTTTCCTAATCTAATCCATAAATCAGTTGCAGATAATAATCCATTTCTTATTATTCCTTAATTTTTTTTCTAATTCTCTCCAGTTATTTTGTTATACGGAATATATTATGAATGAATTATACTGTATATTATTGTATATCTTCATATGCTCCCACTATGTTATATTCTGTAATAATTTTTTAAAGAACACATTATATGCAAGGGGTCCCAAAGATGGATGTTTTCAATGTTTCATAAGAATGAGATAACTGTGCAATGTGCATAGCAATAATTAATTCAGTCAGAAATTTGTCCTACCTTTTAGCTTTCGGCCTCTTTATTATAATTTGGTTTGCCTTATTTTGTTTGTCATTTTCTTCAAGTATGAATTGTATTGTGCGTGTCAATTCTATTGATGTTTTATTTTAATTTTAACTTACATTTAATAATAGTAAATATTTGGACATGGAAGTTTTACTTTTACTTTATTGCTAATTTTATTTCTCCAAGTATATCTACTCATCTGTCTCAATATTCTCATTTTTTCAAAATGTATACTTTGAACATAGAAATTTTAATTGATCAATATTTTAACACCATATAACAAAGTCGATATAACCATTACTTTTTTAACTTTTTAGTTTTGGTGATGTCTCTTCATTATTATATGAATATTGTGGAATTGACTGACGAATTTTGTAGTTTTTCTACATTTTGATTAATAGGCCTCTAATTTCCTCTATGGGCTTATTCATCTCGTAGATTTCAAGTCCATTGGGCTGCATTTTAATTCCCCATCGACTGGTCCGATTAACCGGGTTATATCTGTTCTCAACAAAAATAAGGAATGGTTACAAATTTGGCTACTCGATTAAAGAATATTTATATCCGCTAGTAATTTTAAAGAAGAGAAACTAGTCTGTACGTAATCTTACACCTATCTTAAGAAGGCAAAAATATTATTTCTCATAGGTCATCTGATCAATTGAAGTATAGCAATAACCAAGTATGTAAAACAAATATAGAAGTGAAGAATCCATAATAAAAGTATAAAACTACGAAGAAGAGAATAATAACAACAAAAAATATGATAACTTAGGTAAGGAGACATAAAATCAAAGAATAAGATAGTAGGAGAGTAAAAAATAATATTGATGAGGAAACTAGACCATGTTTAACTACCTCTTTCCTACTAACATTCTATCATAATTCTCTACCTATATCGAAACATATCATCAATAAATAATAAATTACATATATATCCTGTCATGTTGAATCGCTTCTCCTTAATACTTATTTACCTCACCTCACAACTATAGTAAATTCCTTTCACATCTCCACGCTAAAATGTTTGCTTTTGTAGAATGATGTGGTCCTTCATATTTATTTGGGCCAAAGAAGATTGATATATTTATTAAATAGGAGCAAACAAAAATAGGAAAACCACCAAACATTTCATTTTCTTTATCACCTTAAAATTGATTGTCACCTTCAAATTGAGATGAAAGGCCAAAGTAGAGCCATAAATTTATATAAACGCCTATTTTGAATAGTCTAAATCTTAAATTCCTATTCCATAATGTGACTTTATCATTCAGTCATTTTATATTTATACTATGTAGATATTTCGCACAAAATCTAAATCAAACAATATAATTTGAAAAGAAACTTTACTTTTTAACAAATGAATGATAATTCCATGTTCGATGATTAATATCCTCTCATTTTAGTAAGTTCTGTTGTGATGTGACTTAATTAGTTTGGCGAATGGGTGGATTGAATAAAATTTTTATGAATTAAAATGAGTTGAGTTAATAAATTGACATGTTATTAGCTTGCCCAAAAATATTTTGGATTAAAATGGGTTAAAATTCGATCCGCCCAATTCTTACTAAATTTTGATTATTTTATTTATTTATTTATTATAATCTTTTAGTATCTAATAAAATTATTTTTAATTATAATTATATAAAACATATCAATAAAAAAATAATTTAATAAAATATCTCATGAATTAATTTGGATTAGACGACAAATCAAAATTTAATGGACCGAAATAAATTGCGCCAAAGTTAATATATGAGAATATTCAATCCAAATTTGGATGGATTGATAGGATTACAATTCCACCATCATTTTTCTAATAAAAATGCTTCATTAGATTTCAAATGAAGAAGTAGAACTTTTGTTGTGACCCCTCACAAGTCTATGAACAACATGGATTGTGCTGTACTGGTGGAATGCTTCACCTTTAACTACAGATTTCGAGTTCGAGCTTTGGATATGGAGAAAATCATGTTAGGAGTGTCACCTTCGAATGGTTCTTACAGTGCGCGATCCAGATTTAATCAGAACTTCAATGTAAATTCCGAATACCAGATTAAAAAAAAAAACTGACAAGTCAATGCATATAAATATACTTAAAGGACAAAAAGGATAGTGACTAGAAACTACAAGTCAAAACCAATTTGCCTAATGTTGTATTATTAAATCAAAAATCCCATGACATTATCAAATTAGAATTTAGGACTGAATCCACAAATATGTCATTTCAATCTCAACTCATAAACCCTTTTATCTTAATAGCAAGACATAAATTTTATAAGACCACAAAAGTATTTGTTTTATATCTTCTTTTTCAAGACAGACATTTTATTTTTTAATTAGCCTCGAATTATAATAATATTACATAGGGAGTAGCATCTTTTTTTTTTGTGTATGTCGTCTTTCCATAGGTACCATACTAGTATCCTTTCAATTTTATCCGATATCTGTAAGGAAATACATATATAATAACATATTGAAAATATATGAGAAAAGACATAAAGTAATTATTGAAATTGTCTCAAATTTTAAAAAAAAACATTTTAACTTTGTAATTGTCCTATTATCCCGCTAAACAATTATGAATCAATATTATTATATCATTTTTCGATCAGTCCCAAATTTTAAGAAGCAAGTGTGTTCACACACCAATCAATACATGACACATTTTAATTTAATTAAAAATGTATTTTTTTTCTTTTAAGTTTTTCCTTTATCTTTTTTCTTTCTTTCTCTCTCTTACTTTTTGAATTTTAATTTTGATTTATTTTAAATTTTATTTCGTCTTTCACATCTCTCCATTTTCTTTTTTATCTTCACCTCCAACCCCCCATGTCAAATTGAACCTCACTCCTTTTTTTTTCTTTTTTTTTTCTTCTTCTTAGGTAGAATCTATTCATACTACTATATAGACTTTACTAAATTATTGATAACAAAATTAATTATTTTTCTAAAAAAATTGAAAATTTTGAAGTATCATCAACTACTCATTTTCATATAAATCTAAAGTTAGAAATCATAATTTTAAAAGAATAGATTAATTCCCCAAAAATTGAAAGAACTTAATTGAAATTTGATATAACAAAAACTATATGATACTTCCTAATCACCTCATTAATTTATCTCATTTTCATATAACTTCAAAACTAGAAATGATAATTTTGAAAGAATCATAATTCTCCCAAATTTGAAAAAGTTTAATTGAAATTTGGATTAAAAAAAAACTAAATAATACCTACTAATCATCTTGAAATCTAATGTGCTTATCAAATTGTTCGAATGTAATAAAATATTTAGATATAGTTTTAAATTAAAGAGAGTGAAACTAATAGTAGTAAAAAGGGAAGATGAAATTGTGATAAAAAATGACATTTAAGTTGAGGAGTTCAATGAAAATGAAAATGAATTTTTGAAGAAGAAGGAAGAAAGAAAAGAAAAAAATAATAAGGAGAAAAAGTAAAAATAATAAGAAAAACAAGAAAATGTAGTTTATAGCAAAATACTTGCAAAAATAAAATTATACTCGTTTTTTTTTTGTTTATTCACGCTTTTTAAGAGAGTGCATACGCTCTCCATGCCAGGTGGACAATAAATGATGTAATAATATCAGTTCAGAATTGTTTAGGGGTAATAGAACGCTTGCATAGTTTATATGTCTTTATAAAAATTCAAGATAACTTCAGGTGTCATTTTATATCTTTTCTCAAAATTTACTTTAATTGAATGAATATTTAATTTTAAATTTCTCAAAATACTTTAATTCGTACACGCAAGGAAGAATATTCTTCTTTACATAGTTGTATGAAAAAATAAAAATTTAAAAGTTTGTTCTTGGTCCTTCTTCCAAATTGGAATCTTAAAAAATATTGTGAGGTCTGTCTCATAAAGAATCGTCAACCTAATTTTCTGAAGGAATCAAATGAACCAATTCACAATTTTATTTTGCTATGTTATTTTATTATAAACATATGAATTTTATTCTTTTCAATTGGAAAAAAAACATAGTGTAAAATGAAAATGGCTTTGAAATCTTATCCATCAGTTATGAAAAATATATAATTGAGGATGTAACACATGACGTGATAGTTGCCAATTTTCTTTCTTTTTACGTGTTTAGTTGCTACTTCTTTGTTTGTGTCAATCTTTATCTAATTCTACAGTAAATTAAAGTCTTAATAATGATATGTATGAAGCTTTTTAATCCTCAATTAAAGTTCCACTTTAGACCTCAATTACATAGAGCGACCGTCAATACAAATGAAAAATAATTATTATTATAGTGCAAGTAAAAAGTTTTCCATACTTTAAATTAAAAGGAACTAATAAATGATGTGATGCATATATATGTCCAAGTTGGATGACATTGATTCCCAATAAGGTCCCATATTGGTTTACGAAGTTGACAGATGTAATTGACAAAAATAATTGGCATCTCCTTTTGAATACCTTATAATTAAATTTGCCCTATTGTATTTGACAAAATTACGCGAAAAGAAAAATATTTAAAGTATATTATGCAATTATAATTTTGACTATTTTTAATTTGTGGTTGTAATTTTGCGAAATTTTGCTACTCTGTATTGTAATTGTATAAATTTAGAACTTGTATAATTCGACCCCTGGTTATATAAATTCAGTATTTGTATAATTTGGTTTTTGATTGTATAAATCCTATAAATCCAGAATATGTATATACTTACCTTACCTATTTATATACGATTTATGAAAAAATCATAATAAATTATCATATTTGTATATCGACAAGTGAAAATACAAATATAGTTCGAAAAAATTCATAAATGTGTAAACACGAAATTGTATATACTTATCATGTTTGTATATTCACAAGTAAAATATACAAATGGGCAAGTGAAATAGACAAAACACAGCCTCCGTTTGTATATACTTATTCTGTTTATAAATTTGAAAGCGAAATATACAAACCGCAGCCTCTATAGCAGATAAAACTATATCTGTGAATACTTACCAAAACTTTAACAAACAAAACTATATATATATAAAACACAATTAGTAAAACTTTTAAGCAGTGGCGGACCTAGGATTTTCACAAAGTGGGTTCAAGATATAAAAAATAAAACTAAAATGTGGGAGTAAGGATTCAAACTCGGCAGGCTGGGATAATTAAGCCCTCTTCACCACTGGGCCAAGGGTTACATTTGTCTTAGTGGGTCAAAAGTTAATATATACATATAAAATTTTAAAAACTGATCAAATATATATATATATATATATATA
>NC_028637.1:100633032-100668194 GCF_001406875.1 Solanum pennellii
TATTTATATATATATATATATATACACACACACTATGTTATTTTTCAACGAAATGAATTCATACAAACCCATTTGACCCTCTATGGGTCCGCTCCTGCTTTTAGGTATAAGCGTTATTACATTATCACTGTTATTTCTGGAATTTTCTTATTATATTTTACACATTATTTGAATAGGAAGTGGACTCTTCAATTCTGTATAATTCACTACTCAAAATTTGTAAAATGAATATGGACTTCACTTTTATGATACGTAAGATGATGAAAATAAATACAAAAGCCATAAAAACTCCCTAAATTATTGGGCTTTAATCACAGCACTGTTATAAATCACCGGGATATGGTAGGCCCTTGCCCTAATGAATTTTCATATATCTTCTCAACGAAAAATTATTTAAATACATGTCTTATATTTTTCTTATTTTTAATTTTTTTTATTTAGTAAAAATCTTTAGAATTTCTTATTTTTCTCCTAATTTTAAATTATTTTATAATCTAATCCGAGCTACATATTATGTATTCGATTTATTTTATAATGTATTCGAGCTAGTTTTTAGTGTATTCGATCTACATATTATATATCCGATTTATTTTATAATGTATCCAAACATATTATGTATCTGGTTTGTTTTACTTTTTCGGGAATTAATATAATTACAAATTAAATAGGCATACATGTAATTTCATATTAAAACTATGTGATTGCTAAAATTTATACTTTTTTTCAACATTGTGATGCTACCTTAGTACGATTATTTTATATATTCAGTTTTCAAATTCGAAGATATATGATTAATAGTAAAAAAATACTTATCATACCATTACAATTTTTTATTATGTTTTCACTTACTATATGGTCATAATTTTTTGTATCAAACATCAAATAATTAAGAATGGACTACTTAAACCTTTAAAAACTACTTAGCAAACTTTTAAGAGTTCAAATTTTCTTCTGGGTAATGACCAAAGAATCCTGATAATAATAATAATAATATATTATTATTATTAAATTATTTTATAATTTATATAAGATACAAAATTAAAAATTTATAATTTAGCCTGTTATAGGAATAGAATAGAAGATTAGCAAGATAATTAAGTAATTTATGTTTTCTTCTACGAGAGAGCATGATTATTATAGTTTAGAACTTGTGTAATACCATTATTATTATTCTATTATTAGTAAATTTTATTTCCCAACTGTTTTACTAATGTTATTTCTTTTAGGTGATCATCTTTTATCATTTTTTGTTGCTTGTACTTTCTTTACTACAATATCTTTTTTTACCATAACTTTTACTTGTGTGTTTGACAAATCTATTTTTGATTTTTACTTGAACTGAATATTAATCTATTGAAAATATTCTTTTTATCTTATAACATAGAAGTAAGATATGTATGCATAGCCCCTCCTCTACATAATCTATTTATAAAATTACACTGAATATTGATATAGTACATATTATCGTTATTGTCTCATTATTTGTGCGATCCTATATCAAGTAGAACATCTCGTCTTAAACTCTTGCATTTAAATCGACGAATAGATCCATATTCATGTGTATAATAGGCCCGGAAGTACATATTATTTTTTTTATAAGATATAAATAGAATTACATACATATTATTTTTTTTCTCTTCAAATTTCAATATTTTAGTTATGGAATACTATTGAACATGTTATTATTGTTAGCTTGCTCTACTACTAGATGGAGTGTTTAAATGAAAGATAATTAGTTGTATTATCGAAATATAATTATTAATTATTAAATATGTAATTTTAAAAACGTGAATTAAAAGTTTGTAAATGTAGTGATTTTATATATATATATATAGATATAGTTTTCATTTTTGTTGGGTACTTGGAACTAAAGTACAAAAGCTTGCGTCTCCATTAAATTCTCACGCGCTTTACCCAAAACAATAGATAGCGACGTCGCTTTATTGCCTACCACAACTTCCTTCTATTTTCCGCTACCGTTTATCTCACTCGCGACTCCAAAGAATAAAACTATTTATTATTATTATTATTATTATTATATATTTTCTTTGTGGAGTGTTTGATTAAAACACACAAATTTTTTAAAATTTGCGATTTAGATACTGTGATTCTAAATAATTGAATTTTAAATATTTTCTTAAAATTCCAATTAATTTTTTTATATATATTGCTTTACTTATTTAATTTATATTTAAAATATTTTGATTTTTAAAAAAATAACGTTATTTCGATTCATTTATATGTGCCTCGGCTAATTTAATAAAATACTTTATCATCTCTCCTCAATAAAAATTGATGATAATTCTATCTACTAAAATTAAAACATATAAGATTTGATTATGCATAATATTTTAAGAAGAAGATAAAATAAATAAACTTTTTTGTAATAAGAAATAAGTTGTAACTATTTTTTTTATCATTAGAGATGATCTCATAATTTGAAGTGAAATTGAAAATTATTCTTCTTAGGAATTAGGACAGACTGAAATGAAAGTGTCACGTAAATGAATATAGAGACAACATGATATATTTTTTTTGGGTCATACGGTATTATTTTAGAGTTTATGTTTCTTAAGAAACAAGGTAGGCTATCAATTATCATTGTGCACTTGTTTAATGATCTTTTGAAGTCAAATTTTTAATAATTTAAATTATTTGATTAATTAAGTTGACCAATTAATATAAATTATAGTTACTTTTTCTTTATATATATCAAAGTCAAATAACTTTTAGTGTTATAATTGAAAGAATAATGTTACTTATGTATTGATTTTGTGAAATGATAAATATTAAAGAACAATTATTTTTAGTAAAGTCGGCATATAAATAGAAACGGATGGAGTATTCAAAGTTATTTTCTCTTTATATTTTAGTTATTCATTATTGGTTCGACGCACATAAAGGTGACAAATAGGTGGTTAGGTTGAAATTAGAGGTATGGAAATGGATTGAAGTGGAATTCAGTTAGGTTCTGACACACACAAGTTTATTTTGGGCCTAATGGGTGGACTAGAATGAGCTAAAAACAGGTTGAATTTTAAGCTGCTCTATTTTACTCGCTTAATTTCAATAATTTTAATATATTATTATTTAAGTTTTATACTACCATTTTAATCTCAAGATTTTCTTTTAAATCACAAATTTCTAGAGGCTATAAAATAAAATAAAAAATAGATAGTGTCTTTAAAATAGGAACATGCATGTAAATTAAAAAAAAAGTCTTAAAACGGGTTGAAATTAGATATTAAATTGGGTTTAATTGAAGATTTTTTTTTTAGAATGAATTAAAAGTTGAATGAGTTGAAATTGAACTCAATTCGAAATTATCTTAAGCGAACCTATAAAATTATGAACGGATTGGGCATGTTACACATATTTGACTTCATTTTGTCACCTCTACACACGCAAATAGAACGACTCTTGATATTGCGCAGTAGACAGGAGTGTCCAATCGGTTGATTAAGTTGATTTAGCGATTTTTAGTCATTAACGGTTCGATTTTCAATTTATCTAATAAGAAAATTCTCATAAATAAATATATCATTCTCATTTCTCTAACAATTTGACATGATACAACGAGAGAAGCAAATCAGGTGTAAATGCTTTGATATACTGAAACAAGAAATATAATGAGAAATTGCATCAATAAAAGTAAATGTAGTACGAAGGCAACAATAACATGTTTCAACCAAAACATAATATGAAATTTCTAATGTGAAGTAGAAGTACAATCACAAATGAAGGATGTTAACCCTTGTGTAGAATATTAATACAATGTCTAGTTATGTTAGATTATTAATATCGTAATATTTATGAAGGTATATAGAAATAACTTACTATTGTTTTGATGATTTATCGATTTACCCAATAACTCAATATTAAAACTCAATATGAAACCGATAAACCAATAATCTATTTCTATAAATTATTAAAAAACTCGCTAACCCAATAACTTTTTTTTAATTCACTTATTGATCGACTCAATTTTTACGCACCTCTAATAATAACTGAATTAGAAGTAAATAACAAATTATATCTTAATATCATAAACTAAACATGTAAAATTAATTTATTCTTGATATTATTTTAATTTTTCATAGCCGCATTAATAATATACTAGTCTATACTAGCATAAAAAATTTATATCACGGATGGGAGAGAGTATTCAATAGACGAAGTAGACAGGTGGCATGAGCTTAAGATGGGCCCCACTGGATAAAGAAGCACATCTCTTCACTCTGTTTCTTTATCTCATATCTCGTGATATTATCCGACAAGAGAAAAATACCCTTGATATGATATTTCATTCAAATCTCATTAATTTGTCTCCACAAGAAAGTCATTTATTTCTTTTTTCTTTTTTTTCTTTAAAAAGAGGAAAAGTACAAGAGACGTAATATTCAGGAGAAATTATCTCCTGCGACCCGGCTTACGTTCTTATAGACTGTTACCCACTAAGGAGCTAAGAGAATTCATATCTAATGTACGAGGTTGTTCCTCTACTCTGGGGGTGCGTAGTAGACGATTCAAATGTTTAATAGCTATCTCAGAATAAAATATGAAATTACTTTATTTTAAACTTTTAGTCTTATTTTATATTAGGTAGTTTGATTCAATACGGAGTATAATATAATTTTTTTAATTTTTTTTTTATGATCCCAATTGAATGATGAAAATTTTTATGGACGACAAATTATTTTATTAAGGATACGTAAAATAGACATTTATAATTAAATTATTTATTAATTATCATTTTTTTAAGCAAACTAAAAAAGAAAAATAGTCACATAAATTGAAATAAAAAAACGAAATTTTAAATTTAATTAAAAAAAGTAATGAAATTAGCTAATCATCCAGGACATGTCAATCTGCTGATTCCACCGATCAAACTATACCTAAGTTAGCTACTTTTTTTTAAAAAATATTACTGTATTTCACAATAAATAAAATATAAAATATTAAATAACTCCACAAGTATACTCATCCCTCCAACTAAATTCTATAGGCAATGTTTTTCTTTTTTAATGACTATGTCTAGACACCTAATTGAAGTTTTCCTTATAAATATTTATTAGATACCGAATTGTATTATTGTTAGAAAACTTCGAAACTATTAAATGTATTTTTATATATTTAGTGTAACTTTATATGTGAAATTTAAAAAAAGATAAATAAATTTTAACCTTATAAAATATATTTTTCATAGATTTTCACCTCTAGTGATAAAATTATCTTAAAATTTGTAACATGTGATTTTACTTCTTGTAATAGAAAAGGAAACTAGTAATTTGAAAATATTATACATTTAAATCGAGATGGAGCAGTAATTGACAATAATGGTGATGGGAATGAAAAGGAAAGTTGTAGTATTATCATCACATCTTTGACTGAGTGGTGGTTTTCACATGGAAAAGCCAACTTTGTGAAAAGTTCCAAAGGTATAATCATCTTTAGAAAATAAAAAAAATTTAAAAAAATCTAAACAAGCTTTGGTAGCTCAAGGATTTTTTTTTTAATTTCATGTCAACTCCTTAAAAAAAAAAATCATTTTTCCTGAAAAGTGGCAAAAGTAACAATAAATACAAACCTTTTCCTCCCCATCTTGTTTGGTTGCTGTTAGATCATAAGACAAATTAATTTCATATTAAGAATACACGCGTTGTATATTCTAAGAAAAAAATATTTATTTATATGAATATCATTTATCTAATGTTGGAAAAGAAATTGACAGATTTAAGAGATATTTTATCAGTTTTTAATTTTAATTTATTTTGAAATAATTAATCAGTATAACTATTTCATTTTTTACGTATATAACTTATCACATGATTATGAGATAAAAAATTGAATTTTCATTAACTTACATATTTAAATTAGTCGAGTCATAAATTTCGGAAACTCAATAAGTACTGACAAAAGATGTTTTGCATTATTATTATTGTAATAAAAGAACCAAAATGAGGTAAGCAGAATTCCTTTTGACCTTGTAGGCTAAAAAATGGAGTATTTAAATGTAATTAATCAACGAATTTGAAATAATATTGTGTTCATCTCGAGCTTCATGTGCCTCATAATTTAATTATATTTGTTTTAACAGGACCAATGCATTTCAGGCAAAGTGTCTCATGCACTGTGTGTGGACAGCTAGCTATCCCCATCGAGCCAACTAATAATATAAAAACTCCCAAGTCCCCATCAATCTTTATGTATTTTTTTAATTTGACATCAAAGTCAGTTATATTTGAATTCATATTCTAATAAAAACTTATACCTCTTCGTTTAAAAAAATAATAATCTATTTTGACTTAAAACAAAGTTAAAAAAAAAGAAGATGATTTTTAATTTTATGATTCTAGATAAAAATTATGATAAATATATCAAAATATTCTTTAATCTTGTGGCCTTAAATATTTCACGTGAAAAGTTAAAATTTTACCAAGAAAAAGGATCTTTTTTTTTGAAAAAGACAAAAAAAAAGAGATTATTCATTTTTAGACGAAGCGAATATTAAAAACTTCTAATTAACAAAATGAGGAACTTTAACCATCCACTACATCTCATATATTTATGTTTCTTGTGGAATTTTTTTTTTTTTTGGAATTTGAATTAATTCAATACTAAAGTGAATGGTACATACCTTCTTAGCCATTGAATAACTTATTTGATTATTAGCTACCAAACGTGTTTAATTTATCATATCATATATTTTAAATATCTAATAACTAACATACATTAACAAAATAAAGCTCACGATGCACCAAAAATAGTATAGAAAGATATTATATTTACGAATTGTTATCAAACATAAATTTCTTCTTGGCTAAAAAGAAGATAAAGATTTGATATGTTTCTTTTTTTTGAAAAAAAAAAAACTAAAACAAGAAGTATATGTGATCTTAGAGCATTGATAATCTCAGAGTTTAGGAAGGGAAAGAAGATATGAATGCTGAATTGAGATGATTAATAAAGAACCTGCAACTCCTTGACTTATACTAAATTAAATATAATATTTGGTTACTTCTCTCTAATATAAATAAATATAATCGTTTGTCACAAAAAATAATTAAACTAAGCCATCTCTTGACTAACTATAGTCTAACAATTCTAGAGACACTTTTATGATTTGACACCTGTATTTTAGGTTTTAATCTATTTAATAGATTCATAATATATGAAGATATCATTTAATTTATCTCAACTGATATTTATCTTCTGTAATTTTAAATGTGTATAAATAAAATAAGCATAAAAAGACTTTAGTTATCTTCCTTGTTTCCTTCAATGCATCTTTTTTCCAAAAGACTTAAAAATATAATCAATAAATAAATTACAATTAGTATCTGAAGTTAAATAATGCTTAATGAAGAAAATTATATGTGTATCTTATGGTATAATTATACCGATGGTTTGACATTGTATGTATTCATTTTTTATACTTATAAAAGTCAATAACTTAATCTTTCGTGTATAAAACAAGCTCTATACACTAAATAATCACCTTTATAAATAAATGACATACATATATAAGATCTATTTAAATATTTATTAAATTCTATGATAAATATTATTGTCATTGTCAAGCTAACATTATTGGATGTTGCTTCGATTATATAGAGCAATATTAATCTCATTAGTATAAATATTGATATGGAGTATAATTTTATTTGGTGTGCATGATAATACCTGAAGGGCTCTTATTTATAGTAGAGTTTCATATGAATAAAATAAATCTGGTCAATGCAATTTATTATTTTTCCATTTTTTGGTTTTCATATTTTATTTCTCCTAATTACAAAATACGATGATTTTCTTACTACTTTCATTTTGTTTTACTATAATTTTTCTTTTTCAATTATACATCCTTTTAAAGAAAAATCTTAATTAATTAAACTGATCTGGTCAATGCAAATTTACTTTCTATTCATTTATCAAGTAAATATATATGAATTATCAATTTTTTAAAGAAAAAACTTAATTAAACTGATCTGGTCAATGCAAATTTACTTTCTATTCATTATCAAGTAAATATATATGAATTATCAATTTTTTTAAAGAAAAAAATTTATTAAAGTGATCTGGTCAATGCAATTGCTTTCGATTCATTATCAAGTAAATATATGAATTATCAATTTTAAAAAGAGAAAATTTAAGTAAAGTGGTCTGATCAATGCAATTTACTTTCTATTCATTATCAAGTATATATATATATACTCTACATAATTTATTGTTATTGTTTATAAGATATATAGTTTGATCACTTTGAATGGAATTTTCTATTAAATGTATTTTACTTTGTAATTTTCTTCTCTTCTTCTAGAATCATAAATTATTATTTTTTAAACAACCTAAAAAAGTCTTTCAGAGATTACAAACATTGTTATTAGAAAATAAATTTTTTTTTTGCACTATTAAGTAAATCAGGCTAGGGTAGGGGTGTGAAAAGATCGTATCGATCGATAAATCAAATTGAAAAAAGTGTTATTGGGTTATCAGGTTGATGGATTTTAATGATTTTATAAAAAAAAATTATACTGTTATTGGGTAAATCGATAACTTATTAAGACTTATACGCAATTTACTATTTTTACTTGTACATAATATATATATATATATATATATATATATATATATATATATAAAAAATCTCGATATGTTACTACTTACTATCTTGGTCCTTTAATCTTCAATTTACACAAGAGTTCACAACTTCACATTATACAAAAGCGTGAAAATATAAAATAGTAAGAAGTAAGAACCCTATTCCTCTTAATTTTGCTTTGTGTTACATTTATATGAGTCTTTTCATGTTTGTTAATATTATTTCTATTTTATGAGCATTTGTTAAGTTATATTATTGTGCTCAAATTTATTAGAGAAATGATATATTTATTTTATAAGTATATTCTTATTGGTTAAATCGAAAAGGGAACTGTTAAGGACCAAAATCGATAAATCAAAAACTGAAAAAAAATCTTATTGGTTTAACGTATTTAAAAACTGATAAATCGAACCGATAATTCATAAAACCAAATCGAACATAAAAATCGATAACGTATTCCTATGGTATTTTAATTTATTCCTTATTATTTAGAACATAAATATCAAATGGGAATGAGTATGTCTCGTTCTTTTTAAGGAGATTTAACTTTACTTTATTATATTTTTAACCAATTCAATAATAATATTATCGACTTGTCTCTTCCTAAATAAACGTCATGCAACTCATCAAACTCTAGCTAAATTAGATATTGAATCCAAATTCCACCAAAAAAACACCTCCCTTCAACTTCAAATTACTACTCTCTTTCATAGTGAATAAGTTGAGAACTTAATTAAAATATCTTTCGTCCTCACAACTCTCTTTCACGACTTCAATCTTACTATAATATTTCTCACACTTCTCATTGTCTTACTCATATTTCAATACAAAAAAAAAATCACTTTTATCTTATGGTATAATCATACCGTCTACCGATGATTTGTTCAACTTATATTTGACATTGTATATATATATATAAATTTTATACTTATAAAAGTCAACATAACTAAATATTTCATAGATAAAATAATCAACTTTATAAATAAATGATGTACATATATAAAAATACATAAATTATTTAAATATTTACTAAAATTAAATAAATGATTATTTTTATTATAACTATTATTGTCATTGTCAAGCTAATATTGGATGTTGCTTCGATTATATAAGCAATACTATCTTGTACCTAATAAACTCACTAGATATATATATATATATATAGTCATGCACGTCAAGATAAATTATTTGTATATAAATCAATTCTCTTTATAATTGTTGTGTTTACCTTAGTTTCGGATGACAATAGCTTAATTATTATGCTTTTTTAAACTTTTGGAAGGATTATTCCATCTAAGTCATTTTTTGCGTCGTTGCTTAATATATTAAGGTTGGATAGAGTTGAAAAGACAACAATGTGCTGTTGTTTTTCATTCTGAGAAATCATGTAATAACAAATAACTGGTAGTTTTGATTGAAAATAAGAAGCCAATAAATTACAAACAAGCGAGTACTATTACAAAATTATAAGAAATGAGAATGTGGTGCAACATAACAAATAATTCTGAATACTCCTGCTCAAACATATCCTTCGAAAAGCTTATAGGGTTGTGTCGCCCTTTTGCTTCTGCGTGGCCCAAACTCATCACTCGCCCCAACTATCTCAGTCTTGCGCTTGACACCCCGTTTCAAAAAATCAAGCACAGCAGTTTTTGATCGAAATCTTTTACCAGAGTGTGGTTCAAAATAGTAATTATCAATAAGTCCAGCAGCTGCACCAGCCATACGAACTACTGATTTGAACCTCCAATCCTCCGGCAACCAGCTCGGCCTCTCTGTATTCACCTCACGCGTAGTCAGAACCGGCTCAACTGCCGGCGTTGATTCAGCGACTACCTCACTCATTATCATTACTTAGCTATTTGAATATTTGGTGTACATGATTATAATACTTGAAACCTCTTATTGTTATTTATAGTTGCTGAGTTTTTAACATGAATATAATAAATCTGCTCAATGCAATTGATTATTTTTCCATTTCTGGTTCAATATTTTCTTTCTCCTCATTCTTTTGAACATACCATGAATTTGGTCAATCAATTGAATTTCTTACTACTTGCGTTTTATTTTATAATTTTTCCTTTTAAAATTATACATCTTTTTAAGAAAAATCTTAATTAAATAATTTGATCACTTTGAATATAATTTTCTTATTGAATGTGTTTCTCAAAATAATAAAATAATAGTTGTCTATTATTGAATTAGTACATCCCTTAAAAACAATGCATAATTTGGTTAATATTATACTATTTTATCCCTTTTTTTAAAAATAAATTATTTCTTTATTTTGTAAATTGTACAAATATTACTTCTTTGGTTTATTTTTTTTTAGCATGTTGAGTTTTTTGAAAATTAATTTGACTAATTTTTAAAGTTAAATTATATTATACTATTTGATATTTTAAACAAAAAAATTATATATTCAAAAACTATATGAAAAGTACTATAAATTGCAATTTTTTACATGTCGATGTGATGAAAAAATACAACTTAGTTTGATTCTAAAAATAGTAATCATGATAATTAAAAGGTGGACGGAGGGAGTATTGAACAACTATTTTGAGTGTAATGCACAATTATTAATGGACGAAGAGTGTAATAGATTAATTAAAGTAAATATTCTCCCCATTTTAATTTATGTAATGCTTTTTGAATTTTGAGATTCATAAAGTTCATCTTTGACCGTAAATTTTTCATATATCTTTTAATTATTTTGAATTATCAATTATTGTGATTTATAATATTTTTTGTGTAGTTTACAAATATATAAATTTTATTCCAAAAAATTTTACAAATAAATTTTCATCCAAACTTAAAATTATTTAACTCTTGAAATATAAAAAACGTCACATAAATTTGACATAGAAAATATTATTTTTCTATATTGTTATATTTTATAACACATAAAAGGAAATAAAAAGACAAAAAAGAAAAAAGGATCGAAAAGAGTGGGGACAGGTTAAGTTGATGTGGTGGTTCCCACAAGCCACATAATAATTTCAATTAACAAATTTTCATACACAACTTCCTTTTCTATTGAAGGTTAAAGAAATTGCTCCGATACTAATTATTCCTTTTTTTACAATTCAAAAATGGGAAGTTTGAGTCACTATGAAGAAAAAAAATTAGAGTTCCTTAAGAGATTCAAATAATAAATAAATTACTTTTTTTCGTATTATAGTCACTTTAAATTGGAATTTATTTTCTTTTTTCTTCTCCGAGTAGTTTTTTAATGGAAAGAAAAACTTTAAAAGCCTTTGAGAGATCTAAGCGCCTTGATTACCACAAACACCTTAACACAATAATATTGTATTTTACTAAATTATTTTAATGTATTACTAAAAAATTATTAATTTATAATATTAATGGATCATATATATTTATGGAGTCATTTGAAAATATATTATCTTATCAAAATTGATGATTTTTCCCTTTGGCTCAAGTAAGAATCGAAGAAAAAATATTGTTTTAGAGAAATTATTAATTTATCGAGTATTACTTTATAGAGATTTTTTACCGTATTCACTTAAAATTGGAATTTATTTTCGTTTTTCTTCTCCTAGGTTTTTTTTTTAATTTAAAAAAAGCAAAAATGGAAAGAAAAACTTAAAAAGCCTTTTGAGAAATGACGCGACTTGATTACTAGAAAGAACCATATGTCTCAAGTGAGACAAAAATACAGTAGGACCCACCTTATCTCACCAAACGCGTGGACACGCGCTGCATTACTTCATTTTCAAAACAAACTTTTTTTCCTCTGACATGACCAAAATTAATTCCAACTCACGATATAACAAAAAGGAGAAAATCAATATATCGTGATAAATTAGATGAGTAAATTAAATGCCGCCGAAAAACCAGAAGAGTACCATTCTCATAAAATAGCACACGTAACCCACGACGAAAATCGTAATTCAACTCGAATATTCAACTGCATTTGAATTCCCCATTTCAAATCCGCAAGTCCAGTCACATCCTACTTATCAATAAGGACAACCGTCTGTCTTGATAAGCAAGTATACTTATCACAACCAACTTATCAACGTAAATGATATGTGCAGGATCTTATCACTGATAGGTCAGTATAAAAAAGATAGGCTACTGCTAAACGCATCGAAGATAGCGAGACCAAGTCCTCCCCCACCCACCTCATTTTCCATCTTCTTTACTCTTCTCTTTCCCCCACTACAAATAGACCCATCCCTCCCCGTTTTCTATCTCTCTCTCTCTATATACCTATTCTTTCTCTCTCTAAATATATATATATATATATAATTTCTCTTTCTTCTTCGGCAGCCTTTGGAAATCAAGCACTGATTTATTAATTGTTTATGTGAGAGAGGAGGAGCTGAAACCCTAGAAATCGTAGCGCGTGTGGATATCTAGGGCTTGGATCTGTGGAGTTCTGGAATCGGAGATTGTTGGATTTGGGGGTTTTGAAGAGAGTTGGAAAAAATGTCTTCTCTTAGCAGAGAATTGGTGTTCCTCATACTCCAGTTTCTAGAAGAGGAGAAATTTAAGGAGTCCGTTCACAAGTATGGTTTATTTTTTTAATTTTTTCTTTTGTGTTTATTTCTCTCTCACACACATATCTATGTGTTGATTTTTTTCTTTTTTTGATTTTATTGTCATGTTATTTGTGAGTGGTTTAATATTTTTACTTGGTTGTTGAAAGTGAAAAAACTTTTTATTTCTTGAAGGTGAAAAAACTAAAGAAATAAGTTATGTGTTTAGTTTTGGGGCTGTTCTGGTAATTTATCTATAAATGGAATGAAAAACCACTTGATGTAGCTGTTTCTACTGTGCTTTTTATATATATATATATAGATATATATATTTTTTTTTTAATGTTGTAAATTCTGGTGCAGAGTTAATGAGATACATTTAATGTGCCTTAAGTGACAGTACTAGTAATCTGTAAGGAAAAAATGACCATTTTTAATTGTTTGTTGTTATTTATTTAGTGCTTCTATGAATGTGAAGTCATTAAAAGATGTTGGTTTAAAGTTTGTAAAAAGATTTGATTTGAAAAATGAGAACTTTCTGGCACCATTATGTTTTTCCTGTTTATTAAGTGTTTGATTTAGTTGACATCAATTTATCAACTTGTGAGGAATGAAAACTTTGCTAAGTATCAAGTGCAATTCAATGTGTTCAATGTTTTCTTTAAAGTTTATTGTTGACATCAATTATCAGTCTGTGGGGAATGAAAATTTTGATGGAGTAGTATCAAGTGTAAGTGAGGGTGTTTTGAATCTCTCGCTTTATTTTTCTGTTTGACAACAATTTTTCCAGTGTAGTGGGAATGAAAACTTTTCTACTGTTTAAGTATCTTATTTCCTTCTTATTGTTAATTTATAGATGTAAGAATAGAATTTAGAGTTCCCTTACATTCAAGCAACTGTCTCTGTTTATATGAATTTCTGTGCTTGAAAATGTCTAACCTCTGCAAAAAAATGTGTCATTTTATTTGCAGGCTAGAGCAAGAATCAGGATTTTTCTTCAATATGAAGTACTTTGAGGAGAAAGTACATGCAGGTGAGTGGGACGAAGTTGAGAAGTACTTGTCCGGATTTACCAAAGTTGACGACAACAGATATTCAATGAAAATCTTTTTTGAGATTAGAAAGCAGAAATATCTTGAAGCTCTTGATAAGTATGTCCACACTGTTACTTTACACTGCCATTCATTCATATCTGTAGTAGGGCTCTGATTTGAACTTTTTTTTTCTTCTTGTGTGGCATCTTGTTATTTCAGGCAAGACAAGGCAAAGGCAGTTGAGATTCTTGTGAGTGATTTGAAAGTGTTCTCTACATTCAATGAGGACCTTTACAAAGAGATCACTCAACTCTTGACGCTTACCAATTTCAGGTAGTTTTTGCTCATGTTATGTGAAATGAATATCCATGCGTAGCCACGTTGAAAGAAGAAATCACTTTTGGCATAATTAGACTTCAAATTCTCATTGGTTTCAGTTCTGTGATTCTGGAAATGTTGAGGGATCTATTTACTGTTTCAGTGTTTCTCTTTCAGTCTTGGGTATATCACAAGAAAAGTAGACTGCTGTTTAATAGTAGTTGATATCTGCCTACAATTTTCATTGCAGTAGAACAGAGAAACAGGAATCCAGTTTATTTCTGGACATTAGTAAATGCTCTTTAGAACTATTAATTCAGTCCTAATGTGTAGATAGAATAAAATTTTGAAAATTGGCCCATTGGGTGGAAGCTAAAATGTTGCTTCGTTTGGTCGAATATATTTCTTTTCTAAGGTCATGGTATGACTGCTAACGTCCTGGACCCAGCTTGCAGACCTGTCGAGAAGGACCAAATCCAAGTCCATTTGTTACTGTTTTGATCATGTTCTTTGACTCATGGCTGTCCTTGACACCTCTCTGCAAGCAATCCAGACAAGTTGACTATTTCTTTGTAGTGTTGGAAGTTCATATACTTCAACTTGAACCAGACTGGGAAATTAATTGTACGATTTAACTTAATGATAATGCAAACCTAATAACTAAATTCATTATAGTAGTAGCTCAGCTGGCAAAGATTTCAGAATAAACAATTAAGCTTTTATATTCGGAGGAAAAGGCGAGTAGATAAATATGCCAAAAAAGCTCATCGTGAAGTTAAAGGAAGAGGCTAAATGCACAATTGTTTCTGTTTTTGCTCCCTCTGCTTCATTTAGGAATACTAATAAATGAACTGTAGTTGCAATAATTCGCCTCATAATATATAATGTGGAGATAAAGTTGTAATATATGAGGTGATTTACTTATTGGCCTTGCAGGGATTCATTTTTTTGGTCGCGTTTTTCTTTCTCTCTGTTGTTTGCGAACCAAGTCGGAAATAAATTTGGACTAAATTTTTTAGTTGGAGGGAGGCAAAATGCAGAATTTGGTGTTATCTGCATAGTTAGCAGTAGATTACCTGAGATCTAAGGCTCTTCGAAGTTACATATTTCGTATTATGGAGTTGCTGGAATTTCTTTTGAGCCAATGGGTTATCTGTGAATGAGAGTTCTGCGCTGAATGCTTGTTGGATGACTATTTCAGTTTGTGCAGTTTTTCTTTTTCCATGCTTGACATTTATCTTTCCTGAAATGTGATTTAACAGTTCAATTTAAGTCAAGTTATGACCTTCTATTTTACTTTGGTTATTTGGTCTCAGAGAGAACGAGCAGCTTTCGAAGTATGGTGACACCAAGACAGCGCGTAGCATAATGTTGATAGAGCTGAAGAAGTTGATTGAAGCAAATCCTCTTTTCCGTGAAAAGCTCGTCTTCCCGACTCTGAGATCTTCAAGATTGCGTACATTAATCAATCAAAGGTGAAGAATCTCTCTGATACTAATCTGTCAAGAAGGATAGTATCAGTTCTTATATTTGTTGCCCATTTATTTATTTTCTTACGTCACAGAAAAAGAAGATTTTTTAGTGCTGACTGTTTGGTTAAGTCCTGGCATTTGTGAACTTTGTATTGGCTCTATTGGAGCNCTGATACTAATCTGTCAAGAAGGATAGTATCAGTTCTTATATTTGTTGCCCATTTATTTATTTTCTTACGTCACAGAAAAAGAAGATATTTTAGTGCTGACTGTTTGGTTAAGTCCTGGCATTTGTGAACTTTGTATTGGCTCTATTGGAGCTCCTTTCCTCGACAGAGGAATGAGCCATGCTAATTTGTGCATAATTGAGTCAACAAACATGCATGTGGGATGTCATTGGTCTTGACTTTCACTTCTCTTTGTTTCCTGTTAACAAGAAAATTCTCAATTACCTTGTTACTTTTTTGGCTTTCGAGTTCCTTGATTCTGAAGTACAATGAGCGGAAGTGAGTGCCAGTTTATAAAATGGTCTGTTTTCCTATAACTTGACTTAGTTTATAGATTGCAAGATAACCTAGATGTGCTGTCTTCTTACATGTGTACTTCTTGTGATTAATACATTTGATGCATTTGTCTAAAGATCAACTGTATACTTAGAATTGAACATGATGCTGTTTATGTTGGAAGTTGAACTTGGAATCATGTCTTTTAATTTGATCTTTCACTTTGGTATTTTCTGCAGTCTCAACTGGCAGCACCAGCTTTGCAAGAACCCAAGGCCAAACCCTGACATTAAGACTCTGTTCACAGATCATACATGCACTCCTCCAAATGGGGCTGTTGCACCTACACCCGTTAATCTTCCTCCTGCAGCGATTGCAAAACCTGCCGCTTTTACAGCACTTGGTGCACATGGGGTATGATTCTTTGTGGTTACTCTAGTTACGATACTTTTGGTGATTTGACTTATTTATTACTTAATGACCAATGACCACGTCATTGCTTGTCTCACTCGGTCAAATCATGTATTTAATTTGTTGCTTGTAGCCCTTTCCACCTGCAGCAGCAGCTGCTGCAAATGCTAATGCTTTAGCAGGTTGGATGGCAAACGCCGCTGCTTCTTCATCCGTCCAAGCTGCTGTTGTGACAGCATCATCCCTGCCTGTTCCACCAAATCAAGGTGAGTTTTAATTAGTTTTCTTTGAATAAATAGGGGCCTGGCTTCTGATGGTGGACACCATTGATTATGCTTCAAACATTTGTTAAAACTTAAAAAGAACAACTCATATTTTGAGAGGTCAAAGAATTCCATGAACTTACTGTGTAATTATATTGGCAAATTTCTCAATATTTATTCGAGAATGCGTGTAAAATATTCTGGTAAAGAAGTACCAAATAAGTAGGCTGGAAGAAAGAATACTAACTCTTGTTTTCACCTACTTTATAAAAAACAGAGAATAGTAGCTCTTGTTTACTTGAGGATCAAAATGCCTCATCAATAATCTGATACTAATAAATAGTGTCCAAAATTGATGTGTTTGAGAAAAAGATTGCTCGCCTTCTGAATAAAACGCTCTGGATCTTGCAATTTATAACTTTGAATACTTTGGGTTAGTTGGCTTGGCATGAAGCAGTCGAGCAGACAATTGACACCATTATGAGTATTTGGTCCAGAGATGATATTCTCCACTTCTACTGACTATGTTTCTCTCTTGAACAGTTTCAATTTTGAAGCGCCCCCTCACACCTCCAGCTACATTAGGCATGCTTGACTATCAGAGTGCTGATCATGAGCAATTAATGAAACGTTTACGACCTGCACAGTCTGTTGAGGAGGTACTGCGGAAGATGAATCTTTCTTAAACGATGCATTTTCTTTTTTCTTTCCTCCTGCAGATTTACCCTCAAATTATTATCATTTCAGATCATATCGAATTCATGAAATGTGTTTTATCTTTCTTGCCTTTCAGGTTACGTATCCTACAGTTCGTCAGCAAGCTTCTTGGTCCCTTGATGACTTACCAAGGACCGTAGCTTTTACTTTACCTCAAGGATCCTCAGTCACTAGCATGGACTTTCATCCTTCTCATCATACATATCTGCTCGGTATATTACTGTTTAAGATCTTCTGTCCATGTATCCTATTCTTGCTGTGTCCTCGTGCCTATTCCGCTTGGACCAGCAGTAATAGAAGAGTCATAGCTGTTAAGATATCTTCTTCCTCTTAACTTTATGGAGTGTGCTGAACAGTTGGATCCACCAATGGTGAAATAACGCTCTGGGAAGTAGCAACACGAGAGAAGTTGGTTGCGAAGGCATTTAAAATATGGGATGTTCAAGCGTGTACTCTGACATTTCAGGTTAATCAATACTTAATTCTTTTAAAATTAATTCTCTGGAAGTGAAAGTAAACATTCAATTTTGGATTTTTAATTTGTTTCTTCAATATGGTTGCCTTTTTATCTGGCATATAGTTGTAAGTTAAAATAAAGTCTTCAGTTGTATAATTTGAGAGTTTAGTCTCTTCACAAATATGTAGTTCTGTGGGTGAGTATCTGGTTTGATGTTTTTAAGATTTCTCGAATGTCAGTATAGTACACTGTTTTTCTCTCCTGACAATTGAGAGTTTCCACAGGCTTCTGCTTCCAAAGATGCACCATTTTCTGTAAGCCGTGTTGCCTGGAGTCCAGATGGGACCTTCGTTGGTGTGTGTCTTTCATTAATTTTGTTATTATACGCATTCTTGTGGACGTTCATAACTGTACTTTGTATTGCAGGAGTTGCATTCTCTAAGCATTTGGTCCATCTGTATGCCACTGTTGGAACAAATGATTTGCGCCAGCATTTGGAGGTAAATTTTTCTGTTTTATCTTTCTTTTTCTTTTGATGAGTTGAACCATATGTTGTGGAGAACTTAAAAGCTATAATTCTAACTCAATCTTACCTGTACTCTTGTGATTTAAGATGGATGCCCATGCTGGGAGTGTTAATGACTTAGCATTTGCTTATCCAAACAAGCAGTTATGTATAGTAACATGTGGAGATGATAAGTTGATAAAGGTAACATCTGAAGTGTCATTATTTCAGTTTGAATCACAAACTTGTTTACGAAAATGCTGAATGAAATATTTGAAACAGGTGTGGGATATAACAGGAAGAAAGCTGTTTAATTTTGAAGGACATGAAGCTCCTGTATATTCCATATGCCCTCATCAGAAGGAGAGCATTCAGGTATTTCTAAATATGGAAGAACTTGCATTTGTTGCTTGTCATTGCTTCAGGATTGATTAACACTTCACTAACCTCCTCTGCTGGTAGTTGGAAAGTTTTCAAAATGTAGGTGTAGAGTTCTGCTTACTATTGCTAGTGCTAGGAAACATTCGTTAACTATTACAAAATAGGGTAAAAACTAACTATCTTTTATTGCTATTGCTACGGAACGTTCCTTGGCTTTCTTCCTACTTTCTACTGTGTCAGTAAAACTGGTTGTTTATGACTAGGAAGCGGTTTTGTTTTATTACTCAGCTATCACCATCATACAACTTTTGACATTCTATCTTGATTCATCCGTCTAGGAAATAGCATAAATAGTTATTGTTGGTGGAAACTGGGAAAAACTTAATTGGGTTTCGGTTGATCACGTTGTAATAATTTCCAAGAAAGTTCAGGGAGGACATATTCTTCTTCTGAAAACCAGAGAACTTGTCTGATTCTGCATGAATACATACAATCATTGGCTTCTATGCAAATTGATCCATGAGATTCGTCAAATGTACATCCTATCTCAATTGGAGGCAGTGTCTATATGAGGTGTAGGTGCATTTAGAGATTCTGTCATGATTTGTACATTTGTTGATGATTCTGAAAATGTATATAACATATTAGCCTTTTGTTTTATGTTTAGACAGAAATGATTTGTACTCGATGCAACTCTATTGAAAATGGAAGGACGTTAAAGCATTAATGATGCATTTTCAGGTGTTTACCTGCCTTGTAATGGTGTTTGCCACTCTCGAATAACATCTTGTTTTGTATTCTGGATGCAGTTCATTTTTTCTACTGCTATAGATGGAAAAATAAAAGCTTGGCTGTATGACAATATGGGATCTCGAGTTGACTATGATGCTCCTGGTCATTGGTGTACCACCATGCTTTATAGTGCTGATGGAACTAGGTAGGTTGCATGAGAATCCATTACTTACTGTATGTTGGTCTTTACGAGTATTCTGTCTCCACCCTCCACCGACTCTTATTAACTCTTTGATGTTGATTTTTCATGCTTATAGATTGTTCTCTTGTGGAACCGGTAAAGAAGGTGATTCTTTTCTTGTGGAATGGAATGAAAGTGAAGGAGCCATAAAGAGGACTTATTCTGGGTTTAGAAAGAAATCAGCTGGTGTTGTGCAGTTTGACACAACTCAAAATCACTTCTTGGCTGTGGGTGAAGATAGCCAGATAAAATTTTGGGACATGGACAATATAAATATTCTTACAACTATAGATGCTGATGGTGGTCTCCCGGTCAGTGCTTATGTGTCAGTTCTATTGTTATTATTTGAGCAACCATCCTCACGATACACCAAAAAAGAGAAGGAATTGAAAAAAAAGAAAAATTACTAAATAAATTGGAACTTTCTGTATGTTCTGAAGATGGCTTTAATTGTGGTGGTTGTTGCAGAGTCTTCCACGCTTGAGATTCAATAAGGAGGGGAATCTTCTTGCTGTTACTACTGCTGACAATGGGATTAAGATACTGGGAAACCCTGCTGGTATGAGATCCTTGAGAACAGTTGAGGCCCCGCCTTTTGAAGCACTAAGATCACCCATTGAAGCAGCTGCTATTAAGGTATTGACGGTTGTTTGCTTCTCCCTCTTATTTTGACCGTAGTTTTATTATGTTCAAAGTAAAAAAGATCTCCTTGTGTTCTTTTTAGCAGGGTTCTGGCTCTTCTGTTCCAAATGCTACTCCTGTCAATTGTAAAGTTGAAAGGAGCTCTCCTATCAGGCCGTCTCCTATCCTTGTATGTAATATTTCAATTTTTTTCTTTCTCAGTTTTGTTAAATAAGCTCATATTTTAGCTTCAAACATCATCTGTTTATCAGTTTAGTGAATTTATCCTCTTATATTATTTCATTTCCTTGCAGAATGGAGTTGATTCTGTGCCCAGAAGCATGGAGAAACCAAGAATATTGGAGGAAGTTTCAGATAAGGCCAAACCCTGGCAGTTAACGGAAATTTTAGACCAAGCTCAATGCAGGCTGGTTACCATGCCTGAGAGTTCAGATTCGAATAATAAGGTGCCTTATCTAATTTGTGTGAACTTGTTCTGGATTTTGTGATTCACATGTAACTATATCATTTAAATGACATTTCTGTTTAGGTTGCAAGGCTTCTTTATACAAATTCTGGTGTTGGTATTCTAGCACTTGGTTCGAATGGTACTCAAAAGTTGTGGAAGTGGACACGCAATGAACAAAATCCAAGTGGCAAGGTAAAACACTAACTGATAACTGTCTCTTAGCTACATATTTATTTTCAGAAATGTTATACAAACTAACTTTTGGAATGTCTTGTGTCTTATTAAAGGCCACTGCTAATGTTGTTCCACAATATTGGCAACCGAACAGTGGTCTTCTTATGACCAACGATATTGTAGGTATCAATTTGGAAGAGGCTGTTCCTTGTATAGCTCTCTCAAAGAATGACTCTTATGTAATGTCAGCTGCTGGTGGGAAAGTGTCACTGTTCAATATGATGACGTTTAAGGTAAATCTATAGAAGAGGGTCCTGTTTTTTTAACTTACTATTTGAGTGGTTTGATTTGGGAATATGATAATAACTGAGATGTATAGGTAATGACAACATTTATGCCACCTCCGCCGGCTTCAACTTTCTTAGCATTCCATCCTCAAGATAACAATATTATCGCCATTGGCATGGAGGACTCAACGATCCACATTTACAATGTTAGGGTTGATGAGGTAATTTATTCAACTACTTCAATATTCAATGACATCTGTGAGTTGGTTAATTAACCCATTTTTTATGTTTACTGCATTTGACCCATAGGTAAAATCCAAGTTAAAAGGCCATCAGAAGCGCATTACTGGTCTTGCTTTCTCCACCAACCTCAACATATTGGTTTCATCAGGTGCTGATGCTCAGGTAAGTTGCTGTTCTTTTTCTTTTATATAGAACCTAAATTTTATTCAATTAGCTTTCCGCTAAAGGAGGGATGCAACACGTGGACTTCCCAATTAGCTTTCTCTTACAGGCCACAACCTTCAGTTTTTTGTTTTTTTAGGTGGGGGTGAGGGAGGGTGTCTACTGCTTTGTTACTTCTTATTTCGTATGAGGTGTAGCAGTCTTAATTGAAATGTGATTGTGAACATCACGATAAGTTGTCAATCTGTAGAATTTGTACAATTATTGCCCCCCTTTGGAACTTGATAATGAACAGATCCATGGCCTGAAGCCTGGAATTGAATGCACATGCCAATTATGTTTCTGTATTTAGTTTTAATTTATGACAGCATGTGCACATCTTCTAATGCTTTGACATGCTATAGATAACCTTATTTCTTATGTATGGAACTTGACCATTGCAGCTCTGTTTATGGAGCATTGATTCATGGGACAAGAGGAAATCAGTTCCCATTCAGCTGCCTGCTGGTAAAGCACCTAGTGGTGACACTCGAGTACAGTTCCATGCGGACCAAGTCCGCTTGCTAGTATCCCATGAAACACAGTTAGCAATTTATGATGCATCAAAGATGGAAAGAATTCGCCAGGTAAAACAAATCCCTAATCTCAAATTGTGGACATGTAAAAGTTTGTTTTCTTATTGATTCTGTTTCTTGCAGTGGGTCCCTCAAGATGCACTTTCTGCTCCAATAACCTATGCGGCTTACTCTTGCAACAGTCAACTAGTTTATGCTTCCTTTTCTGATGGCAACATCGGGGTATTTGATGCCGATACTCTAAGACTTAGATGTCGTGTTGCTCCCTCAGCTTATTTGTCGCAGGCAGTGTTGACTGGGTAAGAACAGATATAACATCAGTCTTTTGAATCTGTCTTACAATGTAAACTTGTGCAAATCCAATTTCTTTTTTTTTTTTGTCATTCAGCTAACATGTTAAAATGTGTTATCGTGCACTTCGTAAGATGTTGNATGCAAATCCAATTTCTTTTTTTTTTTTTTGTCATTCAGCTAACATGTTAAAATGTGTTATCGTGCACTTCGTAAGATGTTGATTCATGTACTAATTTTACTTGTTCCGATCTCATCATCTTGTGATGTTGTTTGTACTAAAAGAGTTGTGGCTAATGCACGTGTGGTATGTCTCAGGAGTCAATCTGTGTATCCGTTAGTAGTTGCAGCACATCCACAAGAACCCAGCCAATTTGCAGTTGGGTTGACAGATGGAACTGTTAAAGTGATTGAACCACTGGAATCCGAAGGGAAGTGGGGCGTAAGTCCACCTGTTGATAATGGGATGTTAAATGGCAGGGTGGCCTCCTCTTCGACGGCTAACAACCATGCTGCTGACCAAGTTCAAAGATGAAACATATTGTATTCTGTCAGTGACATTCTTTTTGTGTATCTTATCAGTATAGGTTTTAGTCCACATCTCTTTATGATGGCACACCTCTTACTCTTTTAGAGAGATTCCTAAACTTTGTTCTATGTTTTTTTCTTCATTTTTTTATCATTTTTTCTCCATAGTTAAAATAGTAGGGGATGTTCTCCGTTCGGCCATTGGCTTTTGGTTGAAGGTGAATGTCACAGGAAATAGCTCAGTTTAAAGGATCAGTTAATGAATGTCAATACTCTACACTCTCTCTCTCTCTCGGCAGTTCAGTGTTTCTTTTTTAATGATATAATGCTTGTCCTGTATTTGTCTAGTACCGCATTGTAGATTGCGATTTTATACTAATAGCTTTTGTAATAAGGTTTCTTTTATTTGGTCATGTGTATGGTAATTTTGAAATTTAGAACTTGCTCTATCAAATCTCATCATTTTTATGGTAGTTCTCGTCTCTGTTAGATGCATTTTGTATTCGATTGCTCGATAGTTATGAGTGATATTCTCCCTTGATTACTACTACTGTAACACAATCGATGGAGGTATCCAACTTAAAATATATTGCCGCACCAAAACTGTTGTGTTGGATGGCTCATTTTGTTTATTCTTTTATGTTTCTTTTTCTCTGTCATTTGAAGAACAAGTAGCTCTGAGGCATTTTAAATACATTATGTATCAAATATCTAGGACCAAGTAAAATTTGGGATGAAGCTTTGATAGTATATCTGTTATTTTTCTAACAATAATTCGATCTTGACTAGTGTAATTTTACAAATGTAGTCTGGGGAAAGAGATATCTACACAGTTTTACCGTGAAGATGATTGTTTCTAATAGACTCTCTGCTCAAATACACAAAGGGAAGAAACGTTCGGTTACATTAGCAGTATACAGGGAAATAAATATTTACTTGAGCATATTTATAATTGAAAGATATTAGATATTAAATGAGGACAAGTGAAATGCGCACTTTTTTTTTTGGGTATATACACAAACCGCAGGCCCAATTATAAATAGGCGTCCAATCTGTTATTTCATTTTCCATATATTTGGGGGTTTGTCCCTAAATCGCAAAAGGTTAGGGTTAGAGAGATGGCGAATCGCACCGATCCATTGGCGAAGAGCATTAGGGGAACGAACCCACAGAACCTGGTGGAGAAGATCCTCAGGTCCAAAATATACCAAAACACCTACTGGAAAGAACAATGTTTCGGGTTGACAGCAGAAACACTAGTCGACAAAGCCATGGAACTTGATCACCTCGGTGGAACATTCGGCGGTAATCGGAAACCTTCACCATTCATTTGCCTTGTAATGAAGATGCTCCAAATCCAGCCTGAAAAAGATATAGTTGTGGAGTTCATCAAGAACGAAGATTATAAGTATGTTCGAGTTCTTGGGGCTTTCTATTTGCGTCTTACGGGTACGGATATTGATATATATCGATATCTTGAACCTCTCTACAATGATTATCGAAAGCTGAGGCGTAAATCAGCTGATGGACGTAAGTATTCTTGGTTTCTTGATTTTATCTAATCACTTGATTAAAACTGTGATACGAGATCTAATTTTTCTTGTCTTTTCTTGTTTAGAGTATGCACTGACACATGTGGATGAGTATATAGATGAACTTCTTACAACAGATTACTCTTGTGATATTGCTTTGCCCCGCATCAAGAAAAGGTATTTGTCTATTTGAATATATTTGTGTCTTTTGCCCTTTTTATCGTAATTAGAGGTAATTGGAGAATACTCTTACGAATATATGTTCACCTATGTTCACCTACCGACAACCATAAAACTAAACACTACATGATTAATTTACTGAATATCAAATTGAGCCTGTGTGGGTTGAATGAGAATACGGACTTTACTTTGTTCATGAGAGTGTGTAATTTGTTGTCGGTTTAATTGGCCCTCTACTTAAGCTTGCGCAGTTTGGATTGCCTTGTTCAAAACATAAATCTCTGCTTCCATGGGAAAGGCAGGCTGTTATGATTTTGTTTGTTTATATTTTGTAAAGGATTATGCCTAGTAGGTCTAGGCCAAGATTGTATTGGTTAAGTTTGACGGGTCAATGTGCTCAAGATCATGACACAGAGGAAAATGATTATCAACCAAAAACACATGGTCTATATCACAATAATATTAATTGAAGAAATAAAAAACCCTTCCTTAATGTTCTTTTTTTTTATAATTGAGAATCCGTCAGTGACCCGCCCAGTTTTGTGAATGGCGAGCGCCTCATCGCCTAAGGCGCGAGGCGAGGCGAGGTGATCCGGAAAAGGCGAGATATGGCGACCTAATGGCGGCGCCTTTTTTGTTTTAAAATTTTAAAAAATTTGAGTTAATAATGTTAGTCAAAATTAGGGTTTGTTTTCTATTTTCAAACTTCCATCTAATTGCTGCTCCAGTCGCAATCTCTTCTCCCCGACTCCTCTTCCCCTCACGTCTAGTTGCTGCTCCAGTGCTCCTCTTCCCCTCGCGTCGCGTCTCTTCTCCTTGACAGTCGACTCCTCCATCATCTCCGAGTTGCTGCAGTGAGGTATACCTCTTCTTTTTCTTCTTCGTTTGATCTTTTCAGTTCTTCTTGAGATACACGAGTCGCTCTGTTTTTTTTCCTTCACTGCTGACTGCTGTGTTCTTTCGTCTCTTCTAATCCTTCACTGCTCTAATTTTTTCCTTTGTTCACTGCTTACTGCTACCTCCTATGATTTTTTTAAAAAAATTAATTCTTCTATAATTATTTATTCATTTGTCCATAAACAGGGAATTGATTGAATTCAACATATTTAATTTTTAATATTAGTTGACGCCTCGATTAAAAAAGGCGAGCGCCTCGCCGCGTGGTGAGGCAGGCCTTTGTCGCCTTTCCCCGTCCAAAACACTGGACCTGCCGTTAATTGTCTATTTTGTTCGGTGTTTCTTCTGCAGTTTTTTCTTTTTGCGAGTGTTGGTGCTGTTAGATCTTAATCTGAGCTTTTTTATTGCCCCCAAAATATTTTGCTGTGCATGTACTTCTAATTCTTTGTTTCTTCTATACTCTTTATGTGCTCTGTTCATTTAATCTCCCATGTATGATGTGTTGCCACAGATGGATATTGGAACAGAATAAACAGCTGGAACCTCGGAGAAGTGCGTTGGAAGATGACTTTGAAGAGGAAGAGGAGAAGGATGAGGATGAACAACTTGCCACTGGATTAGACGATGAGCATGAAAAGGTTGATTTTTGACGTGCTTAGTTTATAATCAACTTCATTAATTCAAAGGCTCGTTTCTGGTTATTGATTTATGATAATGCAGGATTATTACCGTGGGGGAAGTCCAGCTAGGGAGAGAGATCGGGATAGAAGACGAGACAGTCACAGACACAGGTAGATTTCAATCATCTGTTGTGTCTTCTCTTCATTTATTATGTGTTGAGGTTTGAATTCTTCATTTACCTCACAACTCTCTCTTGTGAAGTGGAAATGACATGGATGGGTCCTACAAACACAAAGACCCCTATTAGATATGGAGTGTACCCATCTCCAGTTGTTACTGGTACCCAATGTTCATTCCAGAGCATCTGCATCATTGCATATGATTTTAATTACTTCGAAATCCTTAAGCAAAATTGTAGCTTGTCAAACTCCTGTTTTTGGGGACTCTGTTTGGGTGGTGTCCCTCAGTGTTGAAGGTCACCATGACTTAGACTTGGTAGAGTGAAATTTTCTTTACACTTTATTGTAAGTTGATTACTGTTCGAGTGGAAGCTGATTGTTGAAGTACCCAGAGACACTCTGGAATTAATACACAAAGCACACACTTCACATGCTTCAAGCCTTCAACCAATATGGCATTTTAGGCCGTTTGGTGACTAGCACAGTTTCCTATATTAAAAATTTGTGATCTTGCCAGGTTTCTCTGCACTGACAGTGTGCAGTTGAGAAGTATGATAGATCATACATTTCTACTATCCAATTGTTTCAGTTGACAGTAATGTGATTTGTTTGGCTATTTATTATGTTATATTAACGGAGCAGTAGGAGGATCTTATATCGAATTACTCTGTGATTTAACATTTTCTGCAGTGTAGTGGTATTGTAATATTGTAATTAGAGCATTCTTTTTTTGATTTACAGCATGATTCAGCTTATGCCTTTTTCTTTGTTGTGGGATTCTCTTTATTTTTTTATTTGAGCTTCTATTCCTTCACTTTCAGGGATCGTGACTATGACAGAGATCGAGATTATGATAGAGACTATGACAGAGATCGAGATTATGATAGAGACTATGACAGAGATCGTGATTATGATAGGGAACGTGGCAGACGTGACAGAGACAGGGACAGAGACCGAGATAGAGACAGGGACCGTCATCGCCTCAGGGATGATAAGGACTATGGTCGTGAGAGGGATCGAGAAAGGGATAGGGAACGTGATAGACGTGATCGTGGACGACGCAGGAGTTATTCTAGGAGCAGAAGTAGAAGCAGAGACCGTAAAGATCGGGAGGACGATCGTCGTAAAAGGCATGGTCGCGGTAGTGCTAGTCCTGCTCGGGATGAACCTAAGAAGAAGAAGGAAAAGAAAGAGAAGAAAGAAAAGAAAGATGATGGAACAGATCATCCTGATCCAGAGATTGCAGAAGCCAACAGGCTTAGAGCATCGCTGGGGTTAAAGCCTTTGAAGCTATGAACATGTACATCTGCATTTGTAGTTTTCGATATGTTTGGTGATGTCTTTTGCCCTTGTAGCACCTTTACTTACTTTTCATTTCACTCTTTTAGTGTACTAATAATCTACTACTTGAAGCTGCAGTTTTGTGCTCTGCATTCTTACTGCTTGCAAATTCTTTGCACCTTGTTTTTCACTAGTATTATAATCTGATGCTAAAATATTGGTACAAATTTATATCATTTGGGTTCTCTTTATGAGTTTACATGTGCTTAGCTCCATAATAATGAAAACTTGGATGTTCAAACTTGCTCACAGCTATGATGCAGCTCTGCAGTTAAATCCCCCTACAGTCTCAGAAAGCACACACTGGAGTGTAAAAGGAAGTAGACAGTTGTATTCTTTACAGATGCCAATTACAATAAGGCCTTGGCTTCACAAATGTACAGGACAAGCTGAAATACAGGGTGAAAGAGCTTACACTACCTAAAATGAGCTTCACGCTATCAATTGATAAATGGTTACATTTCTTGATATGGAAGTTCTGGTAACAGATTGCCATTCTGATCGTAGTGAAGGCTGCCAGATGCACTAAGTGGTCGACATTTTCCTCCCATGAGTATCCTTTTCTTGCATAATTCCAGTTCAACTTTCTCTTCGTCTTCCTCATCCTCATGTTTGCACACTCTCTTCTGTTTCACCACTCTCTTGTGTATGGCTTTCACTCTTCTGATGATGCAGTAACAAGCTTTCTGCCTCTTGATTGATGCCCAGTTAAAGGTTTTTGACATTTCCTGAGTCTCTGCATTAGTAACAGCACCATAGTCTGCACCTTCAAAGTCTGTTCCAGGATCTGCTGCTTTGTTGGTCTTCCAGTTGGTGAAGCAAAATCCAATCCTCTTTCTGAACCTGAACTCGAACAGCCTTGGGAGATTTCGGGGTAAAATCCGTGGTTGCTTTCTACTGCCAGTTGATGTTTCTGAATTCTGTTCTTCATTCACTTTTAATGGCTTCCCCTTTGTGTCTAAGATCCTCAGTATCTTCTTGAATGAACATGACTTACTCAGTGTTAGCCGTTCCACTGAATCTTCCACCATGTTGCCTTTATTCCTGGAGACGATCAGTTGATCCCTTTCTTCCATGCATTCATCCAAACCATCAGCATCACCATGCCCGTCATTGTTAAAGCTTGAAGAGTCCCTTTGCAACGGTTTGTTGTTGCGAGAAGCATTACGGAAAATTGAACCAATTCCTGCAGGTTTAGTCCATTTGATCTTCTTCTTTTTCCCCTTTTCAGTTTTTTGCATAGGGTTGTTGACAACAAGCAACTTGGGTAATCTCACTCTCACCTTTTGTTGCATGGACATGGCAAAGCCATTGATTTGTATATACCTTAGGAGGGAGCTAGGATTCTTCAATCTTCCAGTACTATGAAAACTTGCCTTGTCCATTTAGAATTTTGCTTTTCTCTTGGCAAACACAATATCCCAATAGTATTTACTAGACTTGGGGTTTTTTTCTTTTCTCTTCATTGTTATTGTTGCTCCTATCTTTTTTGTTTTTAATGGACGTGGGTAGTGGGATTATGTCAAGTGCCCTATTCATATGCTTAACTTTTTTTCCAGGAATGCCCTCAATTATCTTTTTATAGAAGGTTATGTTAGTAAAATTATTATAGCATGTATAGGGTAATTAAGGGATAAAGTTGGTTACATGTTTTCTCATCAAACTCACCAGAACGTAATTGCTTATTTCACAACATTAGAAAATAACCTCTAGTCCCATTTTCTTTCCAACTGTTGAATTGCTGTTTCAGTCTTTAAGGGGTGGTTAAACAAATAACATCCGATTTCACAATTATGCAAAAAAGAGTCCACAAACTTTACTTTGTTTAAAATATAGTTGTTAAAAGTCTGTATGGAGCATCTATAGCAACTACAAATTTAATATTATGGCTCATGAATGAAGAACGATAATATCATAGTGAAATAAGGCAAGATTATTTTGCATCAATGATGTTATGCATGTAATAATGCTTTTTGGGCTTTTGAGAAATGGTTGTGTGATGTTCTTGGAAGATGACCATTCCATTAACAAAGTTAATTTATGTTGCCTGAAATAGGTTTATGTCTAAGGCTCTCAGCTAGATCGAGTTCAATTAATTTTTAATTGAACTTTATTAAATATTTTTCAATAAATTATAATCAAGAAAAATTAAAATTCGAATCAATTACGATTTGAATTTAATGCTTATTATTGTCGCCACGGCTATCTGCACCACTTAAAAATACTCATTATTGAACAAAATGGCTTTTTATTAATATTTTTTATACACGAGTAGGAAAAATGTAATTAAAGAAAATTGATATTCAAATTCACAAACAGACCATTTTTGAGAAGAAAAAAAAACAAAAACTTATAACTCGGGTGCAAACCCGACCCGTATTAGATGGTAAAATAGCGCTAAAACCCTCCTTGTCCCCTAATTCTCCGTGGCTGAGTTCCGTTCACTGCAAAATGAATTCAATGGCTGCTAAACTTGTTAAATTTTTGCGCTGTTCTCCAACCGCCAGACCAGGTTCTTCCTTTGTATAACAATCAATTTCATTGTATTAGAGCTGTTCTTTTAATTCTGGTCATATTGATTGAGGCATTTCAGTGAACAAATGGTGGGCATATTGTAAAAAAAATATGTTTTCCTTATCATTCCGATTGTTTTATTGCATATTACAGTGATGGGTGTGCAAGGAACCTCTAGGTTGTGCTATTCAACTGGTACATATCGTAGTGATGATGATGAGCCTGCAAGTAATAATGAAGCTGTAGATATTGATGATAGTGATTTTCTTCCAGAAAAACCTAATCTGCAGCTGCAAGGTGTGGACCCCAGAAAGGGTTGGAATTTTCGGGGTGTGCACAAGGTATATATATATATATGTTCTTGTTTAAAGCCCTATAAGCATATTGAAGATTGAATAATAATTGCAATACTTGTACAGGAAAGAATGATACGAAGGCTAACAATATGTTTGTATCAGTTAATGTTAGTTTGTTGAGCAATTTTCGAGGCTGTTCTTTAGATATTTTAGTTTTATAATTATCTTATTGCACTGAACCTTTGTCTCCTTTCTTATCATTGTGAGGCTGCTGAATTGTTTCAAGTGATTCCATGTGTGGAATGAGGCTTGGGTGAGCACAACCTTTTGGTAGAAGTTGTTGAGAACTTGGTTGAGAATGAAGCTATTTTAGTTGAATCTGTAAATTGATATGTGATTTCTGTTGGAGTCACTCATCAGTTGGTTAAGGGGTACTTGGTCTCTCTTGGGCAACTCCTCCCTTCATGAGCTTGCTTTTGGTGGCCCATCCTGATTCATTATTTCCGATGTTGCTGCACCCCCCACCCCACTGTTATATCGTATGCACTCCAGATGTACGTCTTAGGCGTGTGGGGGCGCTTGAGTCCCACATAGGTGTGTTAAGTAGTACATGGTCTCTTTATATGGTCTTGGGCAATCCTCCCCTCAAGAGATAGCTTCGGGGTTGAGTTAGGCCCAAAATCCATTTCTTTATCACTTTCTGAATAAGTTCTTTTTTGTGAGATCTCATAACTCCAAAACCATTTCCACATAAAGGAAGTTAGATCATCTATTTTAATTTTTAACCAAAAATGTCAAGGATGGTGGCATAATTTATCTTTTTAATTTTTTGTCTGTTTTGTTTTTGGGGGATAATTGATAGACCAACTTAAAGACAGCATTTTTGTTTTTGACAGGCTATTATATGTGGCAAAGTCGGGCAATCTCCTGTGCAGAAGATACTGAGAAATGGACGGAGTGTCACTATTTTCACAGTTGGAACAGGTGGCATGTTCGATCAGAGAATCCCACAAGACAAAGACTTGCCTAAACCTGGACAGTGGCATAGGATCGCGGTGCATAATGAAATGCTTGGGCAATACTCCGTTCAGCAACTTACTAAAAAGTAAGCACCTCCCCCCCTCCCCCCCCNCAATAATTCACAATTTAATTCCATTATATTCTCTAATATATATGTTCTATCAGCTCCTCAGTCTACATTGAGGGTGATATTGAAACCAGAGTCTATAATGATAGTCTCAGCGGCGAAATTAAAAGCATACCAGAAATTTGTGTGCGCAGAGATGGTACGTTGTTATGTTTATTATGAGCCCCTCTGGTTTGTCATATTTGAAGATGTTGGTATTGAATGGCAGTCCTTGCACCCCATTTCATTTGATGATTTCATTGAAAAACAGATAATTGAATAACATATTTTGAAGCTTTTTATCGGACTTGCATGTTTTACTATTATTTGTTGAACGAATGATTTCAACTAATTGTGTTTTCTCTGTGAGGAAAAAATCAAAATAATGTTTTAGCTTCAAAGAACTACTATATCTTAAAAGTTTGGATGTTTTATATATTCAAAGGTGTTGTGAAATTTTTTATGGTTTACTGAAGTTTTTGAATAGAAGGAGGATTAACTTGAGAGGCTGTCTTACGAGTTAGAGGTGCAATTTTATTATCTATCTTTTCCCCTGTTCATAAGCTTTAATAAGCAAGTTGTAGAGTAAGATATAGTTAATTAGAAGACTCATACTTTTATAATCGCTAAATTCAATCAAAGAAGGCTAAACCCCGGAATGCATTGTCAGAAGAGTAACAAAATGATGCAAAACCCAAGGCTCATAGATTATACTTAGAAACTGGAGTATATGAGGTCTGTTAGCAAGATGAACAAAATGTACAAAGTTTTAGGTTTGGGGAGCAACTATTGAGATCCCACTCCTGTACGTTTGAATTGTGCCTCATTAGTTCGGTACTAATCATTAATGTTCGATGAAATAGCATCTCGGTCTACCACACCTATATCCTGGACTCCGAAGATTAGTACCCACAAAAAAGAGAGGGTGTGGAGTGGGGTAGGGGTGGAGGGGGGATCTGTACTTCCAAAACCTTAACGGTTGGGCTTATCACCAACATTAGTAACCAAAGTAAGATCCGGTCAAATTAGTAGAACTTATTACTACTCCCTTACATTTTGGGAAATTGGACCTCAACCCAGATTTCGAATTCAAGTTCATTTGCTCTCATTCTATTAAAATTAGAGTGAAATCAGTTCTAATTTATAGTATGATGACAGAGACACTAATATAGTACTAGGAAAACAGTAAATGTAGGATCCTTTTAAGTTCCTTATGAAAGAAAGAATTTAAGTTGAAAAGAGAAAACAATTGCCCCCTCCTCCCAGCTGAGAGGCATCCACCTCATCCCAATCACAAGGAGAGGTTCTCTATGGTGTGGGTTTTTTTTTGTGAAAGTGTGAATCAACTATGAACTATACCATTAATCTGTGGCGGGATTCTATTTAGTGGTGTTCAAATTGGCACAAGTAAAATGGAAAGCATAACATTGAAATCGAGTCAGTGGGAGTAAATGTGCTATATGTTATTCTGTTTTAGGTTCTTTCTGTATCTGGTAAACTGATAGTTTTGTTGATCTGAGATAACTGACGCAAAAATATACTGCAAATTTTAAGTAATATTACTATTGCTATGCATGGCTCCTAGTGCTACTGCTGTATTATCATATAAAAACTGCTTTGTCAGTGAAACAGATGATAAAAACATCATGTTTTCTGATGTTATACAATTTTTCACAGGGAGGATTCGGCTTATAAAAGGTGGTGAAAGTATCAGCAGTATCTCAATTGATGAGCTCCGTAAGTTATCTTCTGTTATATAAAATAGCCTGTTCTCGAAATTTATGAGCTTTGGGTTATAGTACCAAATGTATTTCCTAAATAAAACCCCCTTTGTAGTTTGTATCACATTTGTTTTCCATGAAATATTGGTTTTTCCCCTCTGTTGCTTGTATTGTACTTGCATTTTTTTCTGTTATTGGCAGGAGAAGGATTGCTGTAGAAGCTCATTGGTAAATTGTCAAAATATGGTAGGTGGTTGGGGGTGGAAGATAGAGGGGAGGAAGCAGCTGAGGAGTAGGGACCTATCGTCTGAAATATACTCTGCAGTAACAAAAAACTTGTCTCATTTCCGTCTGTAAGTTGAATAATTTGAGTTATTAATTTGGCTTGAACGACTTGTGTCCATCTTCTTGCTTGTATTTTGTTAAGAAGCAGGAAGAGATGTTCCTATTGGATCCACATTATTATTTAGTGGGTAGTTGCTTCATTCGCCAAAGCTGTGCGAAATGTTGTTCGAATGATTGAAATAACTATAGGTGAAACTGTGAAAGAATAGGAATACTTGGAATGAAGTGGTGGCCGCTGATTCATATAAGTTATCTTTAATCCCTTCTATCGTCTGAAGTTGATACTATGGTTAGTAAATGGAGTGTGAAAACTTGTGTTTGTATAATCTTCTGCATCCAGTAGACTTAGTATGAAGTAAGTGTACACTTTTCAGATAGCGATGATCGATATTCTGAGGGTAGATATATTTTTGAGGTTTTGGTTATTTCTCATACTTGACAGAAATTTGCAGGTTATTATCTCTCTCATTTACCTTTTTTCACTACCGAAGTTTGATAATTTGGTTTTCCTCTAGGGTGTGTTTGGTATGAAGGAAAATGTGATGTTTTTTTTTGAAAACAAGTGGATTTCTAACTTATTTTTTCATGTTTGGTTGGTGAGTAGAAAATATTGTCTAGTGCTTGGTTGGTGAATAAAAAATGTTCTCCAGAAAAGTATCTTTTATTTTTGGATTTAGATTAAAAAATACTCCTTAGAAAATAATTTTTGATCTGAAAATCAACCAGGACGATCCAAACTAGGACAAGACCCGAATAACCATTTTAAATTTCGACTCTGAGATTTAACCCAGGACCTAATCCAGACTTTTGACCCATGACTTGATCCAGGAATTTTTTTAAAAAATTAAATAATTTTGACAGGGGGGAGGGGAGGATTGACGTAAGAAATGAAATATTTCCCAAAAACGTTTTTTTGTTAAAA
>NC_028637.1:100678194-100689111 GCF_001406875.1 Solanum pennellii
TGAGTTTCTTTTTATGGGCAAAGGAAATTCATAATCGCTATATTTTGGGTGCGTACAGGTAAAGTTATGCTTTTATGTAATAACTGCCAAATCACAAGATAGATAACCCGCACAAAGCAAGCTCGATCCAAAAAGGCAAATTCGTTGCTTTCTCTAGCTAGCAAGATTTTTGAATTCGACACCTCCAATAGGGAAGTCCCAATGTTCATAGACTAATATGTGATTGTAGAGGGATGTATATGTTTCTTTATCTTTAATCAAAAGTCTAGTTTAAATCTTGAACTAAAGTAGTAAATCTTATTAAGAGATGTAAACAACACATGGTAAGTTCTGTGCTCGACAAACTCGACTTGGATGATATTAAAAAAAAATCAATCCCAAATAATCACCCTCTAAGCTAACTTAGTCATCACGAAAGGACCAGATTTAAATTAATAGGGGCCTTTTTGATCATTTTCCTACAATGAGCGCACTAACTTCTGATAGTGAACAAAATTGGGCCCATATGTAGAATATTTAGTTGTTATTTTGGAGCAAGTTTAAATTATTTAAAAGTCAACTGTATGGTGCATACGTTGATGAATTATGACCAATAAAAGAGTGAGTTACTTTTAAAATCCAATGTAAGTGTAATTTACTCCGATATTACGCAGCATCTGTAACTAAAACTCTAGCTTTACCTCTAATGCATAACATATAGTCTAAATAGAAGTAAAACAAAAGCGATAAGTTGTGATAAATACAATAAAAGAAGTATACTACTTTTGTTTTATGATCAATATTTATTGAAAAAAAATGAAGTTGGGCCACTAGGCATTATAGTGTTGTTATAACCTAAAATATGTGATAGAAAATACGAGGATTTTTATGTGCATGCGTATAAATATATGGACCATGCAACACATAATAACACCAATCCTTTAGCTAGTGGTTCATAATTTTGACAACATATTATTCATCCTTGTACAATAAATGTAATCAAACCTAATTAATGTCTCCAAGAGACAACTTGTAATCAATGGGTTTCAAAAGATCTTTAATCATCTTACACAGTACTATGCTTATTGCTCTCTAAATAATAATGATTACCAGTTCATAATTGAGGAGCTAATAGTAAAATATTCCATCTTGTGAGATTGTAAATTCATTTGATTTTAGTTTACAACAAAAAACCAATCACCCCATTTTAGTTCTTTAGTCCTCATTTGGGAAATGACAAAAAGTCCAACTTTATAGTTTTGTTTATATGTTAACTTAATTTGTAAAGTTGGCGAATGGACCCAAAAACATAAACCAAATAACATGAGTCTTCTTTAATGCTTGTTCCAACCATGTTTTCATTTTAATTGGTTCAATAAAATTTTAGCTCATCCATCAAGGATTTTAAAAAACATCTTCAGTATGTATTGAGATGGGTGGGTGGGGGATTGTTTACAAAAAAACACACAAGAAAATATAAATATTCTAGACTGTTAGGTAGAGTATCGAATAAGATTGTATAATTAATACATATATTAGTTATACGTATTATTTCTTTGTACCCCTAAATGTTGATAAGCACTTAATATTTTTGTGAAGTTTGACAAAGTTGGCCAATAAATTCTTGGTAGGCCTTCAATATCTCTTTTCAGCTGGCACAGTAGGAAACTAATGATTAAAAGGGATATATATTGGGCTATACCAATTTTCAGTGGGCTTTAGTTGGCCTCACAAATATTTTCGTCGATAGTCCTTTTCCCCAACAGCTATTTTAGTAAAGGAAACATTTTTTTTGTTACAATTTACAGAGTTTTTATATCATGATCTAATATTTGTTTATAAGATTGAGCAATATATGAGTAAACATCAAATACAACACTATAATGCACATATAATGCTTCATTCTGAGAAATGATAACTCCTTTGTGCAGCAACAAGTCTAGTTAAAACCTTTAATAACCAATTAGTGTTATGCATAACACTAAAGTGAAGAAAATTACACCAAATTGATTGCTGCTGTTGTTCCATTTTTTAAAAAAATGTATATATTATTTCGTTCTTTGTTCTTCTTTTCCAATGTTTCTGAAATTGAAATCACAACATTTGAATTTAGAGACACAGTGCCCCAAAAGCATATATTCTAAATTTCAGGAACATCTGTATTGGTATCTGTAATTCTATTATTTCTTTTCATTTTCTGCATTTTTACATTCCTCAGTCCAAAAGAATGGGAAAAAAATGAAGAACAAGCCAACAACCATATATAAACAACTGAAAACTCATCACCACTGGAGGAAAAGCTGGCAACTGAAGTTGTTGCCATACCCTCTGATCTCTTTCACTCTAAAGAATGCAGAGCAAAAGATTGACAAGAAAGAAAAAAAAAAGGATACACATCTTTGATTGCTTAAGCATCAAACTCAGCTAAGTAGGAACATTTACCACTTCCCACTTGCTGTTCTTCGTTTTCCTTCTAAGGCAGCCGCTCTTCCCATCTTTGCAGAAGGTGAGATTAACCCATTAGAAAGTCTCCTGGTTGGTGGTGGTGGAATCAAGCTCCTGTATTGATGTACGTAGCAACAGGTTAGTCATAAATGTGGATAAACACCAGAATGAATGTTATTTCATTTGGCATATTTGTTTGATTTAGCTTTGGTTGGTTCTCTTCCTTGAGTTGGCATACAGAAAAGTTCATTTTTGCTAAAGGTTTAGAAAGCATGTTGCAGACCTAGTAAACAGATTAAAGTGTTCCACAAAATCAGTTTAAGCTTTTAGATGAGAAATACACACACTTTAATGGAGAATGGATAAAGATGAGGCACCCCCAAAAATAACAAGTTAAATACATTCATGAGCTACAATACCTTATTTCTGGCTTCTTCACTTGCTTAGGACTAGGTTTTTTGAGTTTGGATCCCAGTCCAATGGGAGTCTGACTAACCTTCTGAGGATTCGGTTGCCAAGCGTATTCAAGCTCAGAAGACTCACTTGTTGCGGCTTCCAGGTCATCGAAATCATCTGTTGAACCTGCTTCAGACCGAGTCCTACTTGCTTCGTAGTCTTGGCCTTCCTTTTTGTTTCCTGCAACTTTGCTTATATGTTGTTCTGGATACACCTTTGAACTATCAGGTGGGCATTTCCTATATAACAGGTCAGGTGAGATCCTGGTTTCTTCTTCCCATCCTCTTAATGAATTACTTCTACTCAGACCATCTTGCTTGTTCACCATAATTTTGTCAACCCAATCACCAGAAACAGATTCTCTGTCCTCTTCCCTTGATACAGGATTATTGCCTGGTGGAGACGGAGGAGAATTCGTCTGAAAGTCTTTGGGATCTAAGCTTCGCCTTCTCATTTTTGACGTAGATTTCTTCTTAACCTGAGAAAAGATTTGAAAACATCAACAACTTTGAGCTTCCAGTGCAAGTAAATTGCATAGAAAGAAAAAAACATTTGTTTGTTCTGTAATTTGAATAGGAAGGTAACAAGGGGAAGGCTGTTCTTAGCGTGAGTGCTTACTAAATGGAAGGGACTTGAATTATCCAGAAGTCAGAGAAACACGAGAGATAATCAGAGCATAATAACATTTTACATCTTTAAAACAAAATACATTTTACATCTAAAATACTGTTAAATGATTTCAAGGTTTTAGAATGGTTAGTGATTTAAGCAAAATGAAACTCTTGAGCATCTGTCATTGGTGTATTTCTATTCTAGATCATAAAAATTACAATGTGCAAGCAGTGAAGCATAGAATTTAAAATGCGCTTAACTAATAAATATATTTTATACGAGGGAAAAAGCTAGATGAGGAAAATACAAAAAACTATACCTCTATGTTACCACCAACATCTTCCAGACTTTGCCAACTAGAAGAAAGAGAAGATACAGAAGATCCTACTCTGACTCTTTCAGGAGTACTTGATCTTGAAAGTGGACGGCGCCCTTGATCTTCCTCCTTCTTTGCTAGGGCTGCCTTAAGACTGGAAATCTGTGGAAGGGGAAAAACTAGTAGTTTGATTTATTTGAAATTAGACCAAATTTAGAAATAGTAAGAGGTATATTTAAAATCCAAATGCAATTCTTAGTTATATCAACTATAGACTTGACGTGAAAAGCAGTTCATTCCTACAAGTTCACAGAAAACCAAAAATATGGCAAATGTGGAACCTGCTCTCTTAGTTCCTTGACATCAGAACCCTCTTTGTTTGCTCGTGCACTACCAAGCTCAACAGTAGAAACTCGTTCAGCAAATTTCAGAGTGCTAAGTGTTTCTCCAACAGCATTAAGCTCAGGACTTATATGAACGAACATCAACGTTTTTGCTTGGCCTCCTGATTGAGAGGAATGCAAAAACTTGAATAGCAGAAATAAGTGGAACTAAACATTTTATGGCAACAGAACACAAGATCTTACCAAGAGAATCTTGAAGCAACTGTGTAAGCTTACTATTCCTGTAGGGAACATGTGAATTCTTTTGGGCAAGTGAAGCAATGACATCTCCTAAAGCAGAAAGAGACTTGTTGATATGTGTAGCCTCCTTCAACCTATCACCCAACACCTCTGACTTGTCCACTCTTTCACTTCCTGCCAGGTCAACGAGGTGCATTGAGCCACGAAGAATCGTACCAGATGTCATGTTTTTTCCTTGAACATGAACTGTAAGGCAACTGTAAATGTGCAAACATAAAATTTTTAGGTACAAAGAAAAAGAACTTAAATCGGCATGAACTTCCACCCTTTCCCCCAAGACAGGAAAAATGGAAAAGGAAAAGTATAAGCAGCACCTGTGAGAGCGACTACTTCTGTCATTCATGGCAGTAGCACTCACTGCACGATTCTTGTGCCCAAGGTTCATAAGATTCAACACATCAGAAGTTGATGTTACAGGAACGAGATTTGCATCAGGTACATTGAAACCCTTCTGGGAACTGTTGCGAATTTCTACTGTATTTACAAGTTAAGTTCAAACATTTAAGAGGCCAACAAGATAGGGAACTAATAGTAACTGTATTTAGAAGTTAAGTGCAAGAAGGATATTTTTTGTTAACGCCGTCTGGTGTAAGGAGATCCCTGACTTGCTCATTATAAATTTCAACCATCTGAACTGAAATATCATAAGAAATAACATCTTTTCTTTGTTCAGAGATATTGAATAGATCACTCAATGCCCTGTAATTCACACCAAGGGTCTCCTTCGTGAGATCTGATGGGCCAGTCTGTAAGTAAAGAAGTTAAGAACTATTAACATAATGTTGTTTGTTTTTTTCTTAAGTCTTAACCAAATGATATCCATATGTGGTTAGAGGGTTCAGTAATAAAGTTCAACTGCCTAACCATCGTATGTGTTTTCCCTGATCCCGTTTGGCCGTAAGCAAAGATACAAACATTGTAGCCATCAAGTACAGACCGGATCAAAGGTTGTGTATCTGCAAACACTTCCTCTGCATTGTCATAAATAGAGGTGTTAGAATAAAATCTAAACCTACAATGTGCACGAAAAAGGAAAGTATGGGAACTTAGCGACCTTGGGTTCCAGAAGGACCAAAGACCTTGTTAAAAGTGAATGATTTCTTTCCCTCTTTTCCGTACTTTGAAGGAGTAGTTATTGTAATATTCCCGTCATCTAAGTGATCCACAGTGCTTAGACTGTTTGGTTGGCCAGGCAAAAAAGGTCGCACCCGGCAATACACTCTGATGTTCCCTGTCCAAACAACACAGAGTAATGGTTAATATCATCACAATCTAATAGCAGGATTCAATAAAATTTGAAATTTTTTTATGTAAAATTGTTACCTTTAAGGTCTTGCACTTGATTGTACAGCTTCCGATTCTCCTCCAGAACCTTTTGGTAACTTGAAGCAGCGTTAGCTAAACCATGCAGATGTTTACCTATTCAAAAGAGATTTTAGTTGCTAAATCTATTCACAATCTCAATTAACATGAAAAAGTCCAATTTTCCAGTACCCAGATTGCTGACTTCCTCTTGATATTTCAGTTGAAGAGACTGTAAGTCTACTTTAGCGTCATGGAGAGTAGATTTCAATAGCTACAGATTATGAAGAGGGCATGTCAATCAATCAGTTGAAATAAGCATGCTTCATTCTCAAATCTGCAACAGAACTCCTATACCTGTACTTCTTTTTGTTGGTGTTCAACCAGCATCAGCTGCCTTCCAACCTGTGTTGTCGATGCACCATCATCGGTTATGTCTACCCTGCCACATGTCCCCTCATCGGGTGCTTTTTCTTTATCCTCGACGATTGCAACCTGTGTCTCGTCACATATAAGCTCCAGGGGAGGAGATTCATCGGTCGTTGGAACAACTGTCTCTTTGAGGGAAGTATTTGACTGTCATATCACCAAAAGTATGCAAGACAACTTTAATCAAGAAAAGACAGTGAGATGCTTTCAGCTTTTTCCAACTGCTAAACAGAGCAATCAGCTCTGTCAGCCAAGATGAAGTTGGAAGAAGTGCCTTGTATAATAAGTAGAAAAATGAAAACACCAGTAAAGAAAGAGCTCCAACCTGTTCATTTTGTCTGGCAAGCCGATGCTCAAATTCTTGCATGACTTTGCTCAACATATTCTCCACAATCTGTCCAAAATGAGTAACTTATATCAGATAAGCAGAGCATCAACTTCCCTTTTTTTTTTTAATCAGAGAACTCTTTAGCCAAATAGAGGAAGAAGCCAGCTAGATTCCAAAATTCCAAGTCCATGTTCCTCTCAGGTGATTCCCAAGAACTTAGGGAGCACCTGGATGTGGTAATCAGACAACCTAATATTGTAGTTTGCTACTGCATTGGGCTTGAAGGAATACATATTCCGAGGGTGATGCCAGACATTTTCTTTCTCTTTCTAATCATTACTGTCCATATAAACCTCAAACCTTATAATAATCCATCTAGACTAAATTTACTGTTCTTTACTAACCTTTATGCTCTCAGGGGAGCCAGACAGATATGCTAATTATGAGAGCCCTGCCTATATTGCGAAAATTAAGTGTATTTCTATGAGCCAGGCAGATTATTTTCCATCCAACTATCTATTGGGAATCACAATCAGAATGATGGTTTATCATTCACGATGCCTTCCAACTGAACAAAGTAGCAGTGATGACTGACGCGACAAAGTGCTTAATACATCAAAACATATGAAACCGTCTCGTGGGAATCAAGCTAAGAACACTTACAAATGGAATATCTTCTTGCTTCTTGTCATAGAGAAGATCGTGAACAAGCATTTGGAGGGAACTTGGGTTAACCTGGAAATGAAAGATTAAGATATTTAGTTCGCACAACATATTTTGAGATGCCAAACATTACGAAACAAGCTTACAAACCATTTCACGGGCTTCATGCCCAACATCACTGCTATCAGGAGACTTGATGATAGATGAAGTCCTTGAGATTAAATTCATGAATGGCTCGGAATTTCTTCGGACAAATTGCTTTCCTGCGGTTGACGGTTTTGAGTTCCCGCTGTATTTCCATGATCCACTCCCACCTCCATGTTTCCACTCAGCGTAAGATTTCAATGCTAGTACACAATTGATGATTCTGGAAGATTTCCCTCCCTAATTCAGGAAACGATAAAACATGTCATACTCTGGTTCAAGAGGTGGTTTTAAGTGTTAATTTGACTAGCTTGGAGCCAACTAACAAGTATCAAAGTTATCCCCAATTCATCTACTTACTTTCTCCAAATCAGATGCTTCAAAAGAGGGAATGCCCATTTCTTCTACTGCTACAAGGAAATTACGGACATTTTCAAAGTATTGATATGCAGAAAGAGCAGCCCCATCAGGGACATTAACAGAATCAGGAGGTGCTTCAACTACCTAATTAGCAAAGTAAATCCACGTCATTGACGATGAAAATCGATTAACATAAAAGATTGAAAGAGATGAATCAAAAGGTACTTTAAAACCCCCACTTTTTGCACAGCACCAGGCTGAACTTTATTAAGAACATTGCAAAGTACGATTCCACTACGCAATCCAAGCCTGAAATCCTCTTCTGAAGGCTCTGCTGGCAAATCTTTAGCCGCAACCACTCCAACTGTTTTTCTGAGCCACCCTGCTGCTATATACCTTCTCACTGCTGCATTTTTTACATTCCAATTAAACATTCTCACTTACAATATAAGTGCATATAACTTTAAACCCTTTATTTTATAACAGGTGCATTATGGTTTATCTGAAGAAGAAAAGATAAAGATATGTTCTGTGGAAGAAACTCTGAAGATTCTAGCTCAAAAATAGAAGTCTTCCAGCTTATGCATTAGTTACAACACAAGCCACTCAACAGAACAGGGTCAGATATCATTTTTAAAAAAAATATTTTAGTGATCATTAGAATCGAGCTACTAAATATTTCAGGGTACAATCTTGACTTTCAGCAAGGTGCTTCATATTTTCATAAATATTTTTTTTCAGTTACCCACCTAGTGTCCAGTGCCCACATTGAAGTTTGACTAAATCCGAATTTACCCAAATTGGGGGTAAAACAATCCCTAGCAAAGACAACTTGTACCCAGGAGAACTCGAACCCGAAAACTCATTGTTAAAGGATTAAGCAATACTTAACCACAACCCTAGTTGATTCCATATTTTCATTTTATCTTTCAGGTGTAAGGAACAAAATCAACCAATTTAAGCCATAATGTGTATGCATTTAAAGAGTTGCAATCTTTGTGGTTGCAACTCAACCCTGTATCAAAAATCAAACAAAAAAAAGGAACCAACACTTCCCCATTAATGCAGAAAGACCGAGAATCCTGGAGAATAGGTGAATTTTTCTTCTTCTTTTTCTCGTATCTTGGAAATATAATACATAAAAACAAAGAAAGTAATTGATTCATGGCAAAATAAAGGAATAAAAGATACATACAAGCTTCCTCAGCTTTCCTAGAAGCCAAATCAATGTCGCTCAGTCCCTTTGCTTGTTGAAGAACTTCCTCCACCACTGATGCCACAGAAATTTGAACAATCCCCTCTTCCGTACCCATTGCCAATTGCCAAATGCAACAAATAAAAAATCACCACAACAAGATAGGGGAATCAAAAAAAAATACTATGAATCAAAAAATATATCTGTGCATTGTATGTATGTATATATACATATATATACAGAGATGGGTGGAAGGATCTTTAGGGAAGAACGACAACAAAATGGAAGGGCAGTTATAGAAGAAGAAAGAAAAAATATTATGATGAAAAAAACTGGGTTTGATTTTTTTTTTTTTTCTAATTTGGAGTCAAATGAAATTTATTTTTGTGTTTTAAGTTTATTCATCTCTCTCCGCCATTACCATGGCCACCTTTGTTTGTTTTTTTTCTCTCTCTCTAACACACAATCGCTATAGGTATTATGCCAAACCACATTCCGAGCCGAAAGGTTCGGGTTTCTAATGGTACCTCTATTTCTTCTTTTCTTTTCTTTTATATATATAGATTTTTGTTTCAAATGTACTAATTTTTAAAAGTATTTTTTTTTTTTATTTTCTTCTAATTTCTTGCCTAAGTGAAAGAGAGGATATTTGCTTCTTTTTTAATTTTTATTTTTTATTAGAAGTTAAAGTCAATTTTAGAAATATTGTATGGGTCACACGCAAATTATTTTTCTCATACTGACATTGATGTTTTTCGAATGATTTGATCAAATACAATTGTAAGTTGTAACTTTTTTAAAAAAATAAATAAATTTAATGTTTTATTTGAAAAGAAATCATTTCAAAATATGCAACAAAATAATAATTTTAGTGCAATCTAACAAACAGGTAGGATCCGATGAGGATGATTTCAAAATATGTAAATTTTGAAAAAAAAATTCACTTTAATTATTACGATTCATTTCAAATAAAGTAAAATTATAAGTATTCTTATCCGACTCATCTTAAGAGTTAAAGATTATCGTAGAACTTAATTATAACTTTATTTTGAACTTAAATATCTCTTACTGTTAATTTAAATTAACCGTCGTTTTTTTATATGACGCAATAAAAATTCTCCAATTGGTACACTTAATCCTCTTTTAAACCTTTTTTTTTTATTTTTTTTACATTAAGAGATAAATCACCTCAAATTTCATTTGTAATAATATATAATTTTGCTTCCTCACAATTTTATTCATATATAATAAATTGATGTAGAACTTAATCGTACAAAATATATCAGAAATCTCTTTCCTCGCATGGAAAACAAAACCTAGGTATACATATAATTACCAACTTGATTTTTGGTCATGCATAATGATTTTTAAAAAATAAATGATTTCTGCTTTAAAGACTATATTTTAAGTTTTTATTGTCCATCAAACTTAAGCTATGGTGAGCGAACATGATCAATGACCACAAGTTCTCTCGAATAAATCCTATAACTTACGTTTGATGAACAAAATTTTGTTGTCCATCAGGCATTATTCCCCAACAATTAATTTCAAGATAAATGGAGATAACAATTAAGTTCCAAATATTTATCATATATATTTAAAAAATTTATAATATCCCTTTCTTAATATTTAGGACCTTTTCTTGAAAACGAAGTTCGAAAATTTTAAAAAAGAAGTTAATTCCTTCATTATACATATAAATGATATTTGTAATAGTAGAATATTCTAATTTTATTGTATGTATGATTAATGCATATACTCTACACTTTTAATCACGAAACATCAAATAATTTATTATTTAGTTCTTTTCCTTCTTAGCTAAATATTATTCTTAGTGCTACAGTATTTAGTTGTTTCTATTTTTATTTTTCTTCTTAAATATGAATGAAACTATAAAATTATATTCTATTCGTTTTTATTTTTTGACGTTCATTATTATTATTATTATTATTATCATTATTATTATTATTATTATTATTATTAATTTAGTTTTGGTCCACTCATTTTATTAATGGAGTCCAGGGCAATAAAATTAGCTTAAATG
>NC_028637.1:100689444-100707811 GCF_001406875.1 Solanum pennellii
TAATGACTTTATCCAAAATATTTTTTGAAAAATAAAGAAAAGTTGGCTAGAGAATTAAAAATAGGATAAAAAGTGGATGCTTTTTACTTATGTTTAAAGACATATATAACGTGGTCGTATAATAATTAGTACAAGACTTGATTACTTTTTAGCCATTTTTCTTTAGACATTTCTTAATATGTTTGATTTTAATACTATAGATCCATTTAATCTTGCCTTGTTCATGGATAACATTGAAATATTTATTCATATATCATTTCATAATTGTCTCATCAACATAGTTCCATCATGATCTATCTCCAAAATCTAACAATTATATTCTTGTTTCTCTTTAAAGGTGCAATGCATTTTCAAAAAGGAGAAATATATATATATACATATAATTTAATTAGCCAAAAGAAGGCAAAATGTCATATATGTAATCACTTTCAAGTATATATTAAAACAGTTGTTACTGATGATCATTAGCCAAAGTTTCACCACGTACATTAATGTCTATATCATCAACCAAACCCTAATTTATGAAATAATAATTCTTCCTAAATTAGTCATATTATTGATTGACAAGAGAAAAAAAAAAAGCTACACTTTTGCTTTCCACAATATAATGGATATAACTTGGTTGATCTTATCCTTTTTAAAGAAATTAAAGATTGAAATTTATGAAGATTATCTCTGGAACATGTTAACAATATAGTAAATTGTTAAATGTTAATATAGGTGGCATTTAAACTAAATTAGAGTATTTTTAGGGGCAGTATGTTCAACTAAATTGATAAAGTGATACGAGATTAGTTATGCTGAGATTATAATTATTTTGAGATTAATTATATATTTTGATATTACTTCATTGATTGTTTGATTTTTTGTATTAAATATATTATGTATTACATAATTTCAAATATTAAGTTATTTATTTATAAAATATCCTCCATTTTATTTAGTACAAAAAAAAGATTAGAGAGACTATAGGGCTATTTTTGTCATTTTTATTATTTAATTTTTTCAAATAATTAATCATGATACTATTGATCCACCTTTTTGCATAAATAATTTATAACTATACTAATTATATACTAATTCTGTTATAAATTTCAAAATTAGCAATATCACCGAAATAAAACAGTGTTAAAATTTTTATTTACCGTATGTCACTTAAAAAGGACCCTTGAAATCTAGCTGAGTATATAATATTAGACACGTCAATATATTTAACTAGTGGAGTATTTGAACTTTACATTAATATCAGGGTACGTGAATTCGGATAAATTCATTAATTTTTTTATAAATTTATATTTAGAGGATAAAATAAATAAATATATATATAAACTTGTGAATCTTCTATCAAAATTGATTGACAAATTAATGATAAGGTAGGACGGTGCATACTAGTATTATGGGTTTTGAATCCTACAATTATCAACAAAAATTTTTATTTTCCTTATTTAATTTTTTATCCTGACTTCGTCTCTGTTATTTCGTCACAATAAAATTTAGTTATGTACTGCATATACCTAAATATTATCAATTAATTATTAATAAAAAAGATTGTCGTATTGAATAGAGAGAATAAAAGTATGTTGTTACTGTAACAAGAAGATGATAGTTTTACTATTTAAAGAATGTTTGAAAGCTATGGTGGAAGGGAGCATGTCAGTGAAAAAGGTGTCCTTTGCATATCTGTACAGAGACGATATTAGTAGAATCAAATGAGCCAGCAACGCAATTACAAAAGTTGACACTTCCTTCGTCCCATTTTACGTGGCATCATTTTCTTTTTGATCAGTCTAAAAGAAAATGTCACAGTTTCTTATATGATAAGTATTTAAAGGTGCAATTCCTCTGTTATCTTTGTTGGTCCCATTTAATTTTAGTACTCTAATACATTTATAATGAGAAAGAAAAGTGAATTCACTTTTAAAAATAATCTAGTAAACAATTCAAAGTCTTCATTTATTTCTTAAACTTCGTATCGGATCAAATGGTGCCACATAAAACTTTTCAGACGTGACAGGAATCAAATTAAAGAGGAATTTTTCATGGACAGGACATTTGCAGCACATGCATTATCCTATTATCAATCAGATCATACTTTCAAGTTGCATCTTATGAGTAGTAGAAAGATGGTGAATAACAAATTGATGGATTCCGACTCAATTGAGTGAGTGAAACGCGTGATAATATTACGATCTTGAGGTTCAGTTATATATATCTACAGCTTTCACCCACTCTTGCTAGTGTGTTTCTCATTGTTCTAAGTCCCTATTAATATTCTTCAAGCTAGCTCTAGTAGGCAAGTCTGGGCGTGACTCGTAAAAGAGGTATTAGAAGTTCATGTTAGTGTGGGATGAAGTAATTTGTCTACTTGTGATTTTTTAATTTCATGAGCTATTTTTCGAAATTGTTACATGGATTATAATACATATGATTATTTTATTTAACAAGGACTTTGTAAAAATATTTTTCTCTTCTCATGAAGTCTCAATCCTCTATTGGTTGAAATGTCTAATCTAATTTTCTTTGTGAAGTTAAGTGAAGAAAAAAAAAAAGAGAGTTATGGGGTCAATTTACTATTCTAGGGTCGAAACGACGGTCGATAATTATATTCAAAAGTAGGCTCGGCGCCGAAGCTGATAGATTCGGACAGAAATGCACTGCCACATGGGCGCATAAGAAGTAAATGGGACCCACAGTTACTCCACGCCGGCTGCCGGCGTCGGACGTGTCAAGCAAATAACGGGACCCACAATCCCACTAAAAGACCCGCCAAAAAATAATTTTGATTATTTTCTTTTAAAAAAGGGACAAATCATCTAATATAGACATTATTCTTTTGCAAATCCGGATGAATATTTTAAGTGCTCAGTAATTTGAAAAGAAATAATAGGTGCCGATGATCAAAGTGATTCAAAATTTTAATTTGATGGATTGAATATTTTATATTTTTATCACCCAATTCATTGCACATTAAAAATTTATGAGTTACTGAATTTTTTTTTTCTTACACGTACATGTAATTAAGCAATATATTAAAATTAATAAATTTAGTTGAATCGATAGCCCGTGAGCTACGTACGCCTCCTCCGTAGAGGATGTGGATTGTCGATCTAACTTCTAAATTTGGCAAGTGATCCTGCTGAGTGCCGACAGTAGAAGGGTTCCACAATATAGCTGATCTTTATTTGTGATTTTGCACTTCTGGCAATTTCAATGTTGTGTGCCAAATTTAGGGTTTCGAGGGGTAAGCGAGGATATGCATGTTCTTTAAAGCTACTTAGTTAATTTATGTACTGTCTACTTCACCATCATCGAACTGACTCATTATATATTTTTGGCTAACCTACAAATGCAACTCTACTTTTTTTGTTTTTCAAACCTTTGTCCGAAATTCACATTTGAAGCTCCGACTAAATTCGAATCTCGCTCTGCAAGATCCATTTGGAAGTGACGTTCCCAATGTATATATACTTAATAATTACTCTTATGATTATATCCAACATGAAATTACATTCTACAAATGAGTACTTGAAAAAACAAGGACATTATATGCCCTTCAATTTCCGGTCTGCTTGTGCAAGTAAACACTTCAACTTATAAATAACCGAATAAATTAACACTCACATCCTAGTTGTATGCGTCTTGTGAAAGTTTCACTAGATTTGCGTCTTGTGAAGTGAAGATGGATTAATCATGCTCTATATGACAAGTAAAGTAGCACATAACTAAACTAGTTTAAGTGACACATTACACGACAAAAGCTGGGAATATACTTATATTTAAATAGGCCACTCATAGAACAATCTTTTCTTTTATAAGAGAAAATAAAATAAAATCTAGTAGTATGTGATATATACAAGTGGCTGCTTCCCCTTTCCTCTGCCAACCCCGGCCCCTAATTGGGCATACCAATATATATTCTTCTCTTCCTTTAATCTTCTCGGGCTAATTACGTGGTTTCAATCGGTGTTTAAAAGGCGGGGCGTGTGGCGAGATTTTTTTTTATGGTATAGAGCGAGGCGTAAGCTTCGAGACAAGGGACGTAAGTCTCATGAATCTACGAGGCATACTCTTATGTATATTTAATTTTATAATTTATTACTAATAAAATAAATAAAAGAAAATCTTTCAATGATTTATAATTTTAATTTGAGATAAGAATTAATAATCAATAATTAAGAAAAAATATTATAATTACTATTTAAAAATATCATTAGACAATAATTAAAATATAATTTGAAGAAAGAATTTTTTTTAAAAAATACATTAAAAACAGCCCGACTAGCGTTTTTACATCCAGGACATACATTTTTATACTCGAGGCTTACACCTCAAATTTTAAGACTTACGCTTTCATTTACGTCCCAAAACGTTTTTGATACGCACCATTCCAGGACTCACCCTGAAATTCGCCTCAAAAACGTTTTTTTGAAACGCTGGTTTCAATACAAACCTATTAATCCAGCCAACGTTAACTACTTTAAATTAATTAAAACATGTTACTATTTTCTAATCACCAGGGTCCATTTTAAGGTGGTCCCAGGTTGCAGAAGGTCAGAAAGCCACATCTTTCTATTTAAAATAAAATTAATATTAATTAGGAGTAATAATATTTAAGAAAACTAACAAATGGTTCCCACTAAATACATGACATGATTCTTCCCATCTTATGGTAATTCAATGAGAGTGACTCGTAGCTTCTCAGTTCCATGTTTTCTTTTCTTAGTGGACCATCTTTTTCCCTCTTACAAATAATTTTAAGTTCAATGCACTTGACTGAATTGCTCATATGATAAGCATTTTCAATTTTATTGATATGATTTCGAATCAATATCAAGAGATAGGAGTTCACATATGCAACTTTAGGTACTCTTAGTTTAAATAATTAGGCAATGACTTGTCAAAAATTATAATAAAGTAATTAATTAAGTGACACAAACTCTGACAAAAATGAGAAGTTGGGTGACAGTATATAATCTAAGGAATAGACTATCCCAATGCTCCTCATTCCTCCTCAATGGGGCTGTTTTCCTTTAAAAGGACAAAGGTCCCAATTTATATCAAAGGATAATGAAAAAACATCTTTATTCACAATCCTAATTAGCTCAGTTTCAACATGCATGGTCCACTTCTTCTATATATATATTTTTTGTTATCTAACCAACTTTTTAAAGTTAAGACCTCAAAATTGGTCCCAAACTTTTGGCTAATTATACAATGCATATGGCTGTCATCAACACTATTCACTTAACAAGGACAACTCAACATATATAACATCTCAAAAAGCCTTGCTTGACGGGAAAAAGAATGGTTCTTGAGACAAAAATAAAGTTATTCCAAATTAAGCATGCATTAATTAAAATGATTTGTCATATTAGTTTAATAAGCTATTTATATAATTTGTTGTGGTCTAAGAAATTCTTTTAAGTATATGCATGCATACTAGCTATACCCTATAGAAATCTTTTATTGTTGAGCTCTATATTTTAACATGGGTGCAGACTTAAATGCCAATCTTTTAACAAGTTAATTTCGTAAAATCATTACCTAAAGTGAAAGAGTATATAAAGATAGTTGTTTAAGAATGACAAAAGTCTCACATCGATTGTTATGAGATGAGTGGACTCCTTATAAGGCTTGAGCAAATCTCCTCCCTTTGAGCTAGCTTTTGCGGTATGAGTTAGGCCTAACACCTAGTTTCACATGGTATCAGAGCAGGGTCCGTCCCCCAAAATCAAAATCGCCCACACACTAGATGCTAAACACTGGGCGTGAGGTGGGGTTTTAAAGAATGACAAAAGTCCCACATCGATGGTTAATGAGATGGATAAACTCCTTTTCAGGCCTATCCGAAAGAGAATCCAGTACATCTTGATCGTGGATATCTGAATTGGTACACTCTTAACATGATACTTCCATAATGCATATTGTGTAAAACTGATAATTTTTTTTCTTCTACTCAAATCAGAGGATCCAATTGAAAAATGGCTGGGTGCATAAAGGATAGTTTCTATCATTGGGCTTGTTGATCCAATATCCATAGTTGGAACATAATAGTTTTAGGCTTTTAGCAATGAACAATCATTTAATTAGAGAAAATTGTATATAATAGCAAACTAATAACCTAAAATAAATGAAGTAGCTAGGGTTTGATTTAGTTGTGCTCCATAGCAAACGTTTGTAAAATATTGCCAGGCGCCTCTCTCCCAAATATCTCGCTCGCCACTCTCTTCCAATTTCTCGCTCGCTTCCTCACTTTTTATACAAACATAAGTGTATAAAAATTGTTTCTAATTGTATAAAGCAGAGAAAATTGTATAAATACATATATTTTTGTTTCTCTCTCTCCTCTCTTCCAGATCTCGCTCGCCACTCTGCCAAATCTCGCTCGCCACCCTCGCCTTTCTCACTTATACAAACAGAAGTGAAATGTATAAATTACGTTTCTGTTTGTATAAAGTGTGAGAAAATTGTATATACACATGCAAGTACATATATTTTCATCCTATACACTTATAATTATACAATAAAAATACTCTCCTGCCCAGTTTCTTTTGTCTTTCTCTCTTTCTCGTTTTATACAATTTTTAAATTGTATGTAATTTCTCTCTTTCTCGTTTTATATAATTTGCTTCAACTGTATATGTATAGCGAATTATACAGTTTCTAGTTTGCTATGGAGCACAATTATGCAAACTTTGCTATAGCATACAAATATGAATTTTTTATTTGCTATATGTGAAAGTTGCCCATTAAAGAATCGTTGTCTAGCTTTATAACAGTAATACCTCCGTAGAAATAACGCACACTAGCCACTTTTTAATTTTTCCTTTGAAAATAGCTAATGTCATAACGTTTTTACATTTACTTATAAAGTTTGAAACTATTTTTCAAAGACAGAGCCAAAAAGTGGCTATTTGTGAAACTTTGATTTAATTAAGCTAATAATAACTTGTGGTAACTTATTGGGCCCAAATTCATTCTAAAGGCCCATAAGCCTCATAGAATAAAACCAACTTAGTGAGCCCAAAGTCAAAAGAGCAGTTGAGCTGCTCTCAACATCACAGAGGGCAAATATGGAAATTCATATATATCCCCAACCAATAGCTTTACATCCAACTTGCTTCTTATAAAAGTGTCTGGGCCCAACGACCACTCGAAAAATATGAAATTAATTAAAAATATATATATTTTAAATTTATGAATAATTAAAATCTATCAACTGTATATAAAAATTTAAAATAAATTTATGAAATCAAATCTCCGAAAAACCTTCTAATAATAGATGCTTTACTTTATTATTGCAATAATGTTTAATATTTTAAAAACACATCTCTTCTACCTATATAGAATATAGAAAGACAAAAATATGAGAAAAGTAGTAAAGAATACAAATACAGATTCTTTAGGTGACCCTCTTATTATTTCCTTCAAATTTCATCCCACCGCTTACTTTTTTCTTTTTTCTTTTTAAAAAAAATTGGATTGGTTTTCGATTTTATATATAGCCAAGATAATTCTCTTTTATATTTTTTTGGGTTTTGCCGATTTTGCCTCCTCTTCTTTTCTCAGGTACTTACCATAACCTATCTATATTTATTTTTTTCCCCTTTTATTTGTAAAAGAAAAAAAAACAATAAGGAAACTCTGGGTTTTGTTTGTTTGGTAATCTATTGATTGTTGAGATTTGTTATCTGTTTTTGTTTTTTTACTGTTCCATCTGAATTTTGGGAATTTGTGTTTATTGGGTTTGAATTTAATACTAATTTATTGATTTTTTTGCTGGGAATTATGTGAGGATTAGTGCTAGTATCGTGATCTAGGGTTAAGGTTATGATCTTTGGGGTTTTATTTATGTATTTAGCTAGATCAATTCTTTCTATTTCTGAGTAAAATTTTGATTTTTAGGGTGTTTGATTGATTTATTTTTAGTTGATTTGATACTTTATTTGGATGAAACTTGTAGTAGAATGTTAAGATTTTAAGAAGTCCCATGCTAATCTAGGTAATTTTGTAACTGCAAATAGGCAGATTTGTAAGCTGTATTGGGGTATTTGTTGGAAGAACTTGGAAGTAGTAAAAGTGCATGATTTTGAGCTTGTGTTGTGGAGGCTTTACTTTACATAGCAAATGATGGGTTGTTTGTGCTTCAGGTGCATTCACTTCCTTGTCTAATTAAGCGGTGGATCTAGTGGTACATGGGATTATCATCACATAGTTAGATCTGATTCAAGTTGTCGGTTTGTGCTCCCCCTGGGTGTGAGAAAGGATGGCGAGGGGAGGCAACGGTGGACGCAAGACTAGTGATAGGAGAAAGGCTGGATCCACATATAGAGCTTCAGATCAGTCAGATGAGGATTACACAGTTGATGACGATGAGGAGTTTGATGAGTCAGACGATGGATATTCTTCCTTTGTTGGAGATGATTCAGAAGAGAGTTTAGGTGAATATGAAGATGAGGAGGAGGAATTGAAGACGAGGAAGGTGAAAAGGGTTGCTCGGTCAAAAGCACCAAGCAGAAAAGAAAAAGGAACTGTGAAGTCTAGAAAGAGAAAGAGAGTTTCATATAGAGAAGACGATGATGACGATGATGAAGTTGATGAAGATGATGAGGAGTTCACACCAGATTGCTTGGATGAAGAAAAAGAGTTTCCAGTAACGAAAGGGACAAATAATTCTAGCAAACGACGGTTGCGTAAGGGCACTGTCAAAGATGAAGATGATGAGGAATTCACACCAGATTGCTTGGATGATGAAGAAGAGTTTCCAGTAATGAAAGGGACAAACAATTCTAGTAAGCGACGGTTGTGTAAGGGCACTGTCAAAGATGAAGATGATGAGGAATTCACACCAGACTGCTTGGATGAAGAAGAAGAAGAGTCTCCAGTAATGGAAGGGACAGATAATTCTAGCAAGCGTCAGTTATGTAAAGCCACTTTTAAAGATGAAGACGAGGATTTCACACCAGATTGCTTGGATAATGAAGATGATGAAGAAGAAGAGTCTCCAGTAATGCAAGGGACGGATAATTCTAGCAAGCGATGGTTACGTAGGGGCACTGTCAAAGATGAAGAAGATGAGGAATTAAATTCAGATGGCTTGCACGAAGAGGAGGATTTTCTAGTAATGAAAGGGATGAAGAATTCAAGCAGGCTACGGAGGCGTAAGGCCACTGCCAAAGATGATTACGAGGACGATGATGAAGAAGACAAGGATGATGAGGAATTCACTCCAGTTAGCTTGGATGAAGAGGAGGATATCCCAATAACTAAAGGGATGAAGAATTCGAGCAAGCCACGGCTGTGTAAGGGCTCTACCAAAGATGATGACGAAGATGATGACGATGATGAGGAATTCACTCCAGATGGCTTGGACGAAGAAGAAGAGGAAGAGTTTCCAGAAATGGAAGGGATAAAGTACTCAGCCAAGCCACGGTCACGTAAGGGCACTGCCAGAGTACAGAAGAGAAATAGAAACCACAAAAAGTTGAAGAAGATCACAAGAAAGAAACCACTAAAGAGACGGCAATTGAGAAGGAAAGCAAGATCTGAAAATGACGAGGAGTTCATAGACGTCGATCCAACCATGAAAGAAAAGAACAAAAAGAATGCAGGTCAGAGGAGAAAAAGAAAGAGACTAACAGTAGATTCTGATTCTGATTTTGTTGCGAGTTCTGGATCATCTGAACGTGAGTTTACCATCTCTGAAGAAGAGAGGGAACAAGTCAGAGAGGCTAACAATTTTTGCAGGAGCTTGGTTACAACTTGGAGGGGCTCAGCATCTTTGAAAAAATCACTAATAGAGGAAGCTCCACGTCTACAAAGAAAACATCCTGCAAGAAAGGCTAAAGAAAAGATGGAGGAGTTAAAGATTGAAGCCGGAAAGCAAATTTGTGGCATATGTTTGTCTGAAGAAGGTAAGAGAACAGTTAGAGGGACATTGAATTGCTGCAGTCATTACTTTTGTTTTGCTTGTATCATGGAGTGGTCCAAAGTGGAATCTCGTTGCCCACTATGCAAGCAAAGGTTTGTGACAATCAGTAAGCCTGCAAGGTCAGACACTGGCTTTGATTTGAGGACTGTGGCTATTCAAGTCCCTGAACGTGATCAGGTACATCCCCTTTTTGCTTCTGTGCATTTATTTATAGGTAAACCTGAGTATTCATTTATTACAAAACACCAAATTTTCTAACTGTAGTCAATGTTTAAATTGTGTATATAGGTTTATCAACCATCTGAAGAGGAGCTTAGGGGTTACCTTGACCCGTACGAAAATGTATTATGTACAGAGTGTCAGCAAGGTGGGGATGATGCTCTTATGCTACTTTGTGATCTCTGTGATTCGCCTGCGCATACTTATTGTGTTGGTCTTGGACATGAAGTACCTGAAGGTAACTGGTACTGTGAAAGCTGTCGACCAACTGCTCTTGCTTCTTTAAACCCACAGAATCTGAATCCTATGCCTGATAATAGAACAAGCGGCAGTTTTTCTGTTGGGTCACCTCCTGTTGCGAATGTGAGAGAAACGTTTGATCTTAATGAAATGTATGTTCCTGATACCCCTTTGACCGAAGAATCAGGTGATTTTCAATCTCCGCGAGATGGTCAAGTTTCTTCTCTAGCTTCTGGGATTGGGGCATTTACAGTTTCTGACCGGCGCAGAATACAACGGCAAATACATCAACTCCTTAATAACAGGAGGAGACAACTTGGTAATATTGCTGGGACCTCGGGTGCTGTATCAGGGAATAGTCTCTTTGGCTCTCAAATTGCTCGAAGTAGAGAATTAGCAAATCAACCTGCTATAGCACATAGGGCAGTACCTCATAATTCATTTTTCCGAGGAAGGCAACTGGAGAGTGATGCTCATTTCTCTCAAAATCCGAACCTTGTACCCGAGAGGGCAAGTCATTTGAGTGGGCAACTGAATTTGAATGGAGCCTCTACATCATCACAAAGTTTTTTTGGTGAATTTTTGGAAAGTGAATTGCAAGGGACTGATGCAAGTTTCAATTTTAATCTGGTTCATCAGCAACTCCATCCCTGCAGTAGCAGCAGATCTAATGTTGGGCCTGATTCTAGCACTTCTCCTTGTCAATTTAGAGAGGTGAGCTCTTTAATTAGATAAGGAATTACTGGAATCTTTAGAAGTTATTCAAAATCTGGTTTAGACAATAAAAAATCTGGAGAATATGTTTAGCCCTGCTGTTGCTTACACTCCAAGCTCTCTGTATGCAAGTGAAGCATAAACATGACTCATGTCTTTTTAATATTTTCTCATTAGTCGAATTGATCAGAATTTTGGAGGGTCTTCACTGGGCTAGGATATTGTATTTAGAGCAGTGCGGTTACACATTTCCTCTGCTATTGCTGATGAATAATGCCGTATTATCTTCTTTTTCTTTGTTGTTTGACTTTTTTGTACTATGAACAATTAAATTCGTGTATTATATGCTTTGGTACAGCCTGCAGTACCTTCAAGGACATTGCCCAGCACTCTTAGAAGACAATTTTAGCTGCATGTGCTCGAGCATGGTGAAGTGAAGCCCCCTGTGCAGTCTACCATAATTTGTAATTAAATTGGGAGACAGGCTGGCAGCCAAATCTCCCCTGTTGAGGATCACTGTACTCTTGCCTCTTTTGATTGAAATCACGAGTATAGAAGACACGCTGTTTGTTGAAGCAGTGGGATTTGATGTGCGACTTCTCAGAAATAGCATTAGCCATTCTTTCTGCCCATTGACCATGCCGGACAGATCCATTTGTTAGGATAGATTTTTCAGCTTTACACTTGTATACCACGCTTAACTGACAAAAGATTCCTTGATTGTTGTCAAAAATATGCAACCACTGTTGTTGCCATTGTTATTTATTAGCCAATTTGTTATCCGAGATTGGTACTCAGCTGTTTGGATATGTTGGAAATTTACCATTGACAATGGTAACTGCTGTTTTTCTTGTTGCAAGTTGTAACTGGTTCTTTCTGGCGTAAATCTCCCCCAACTTACTGTTCACTTGTAGATGGCATGGCATGACCGTGCCAGTTACTGCTTTTCGGGAGTTGGATAAATGCCATAGGCTGCATCTTATTGTCACGTTAATTTCCACGCCAATATTGTTAAACTGCATGTTCTTAGGGGCACTATTTGATTGGCAAGGAGATGAAGAGAGAGAGTTAAAACCAACTTGAACATTTATTATATTCTTTATGGTAGCATGAGCTGCAATAAAAGAAGATACATGAAAAGTCTGTTGCCTAAAAACTAAATCCTACAAACAACAAGATAGATTACATGGATCACTACATCTTATTCCACGGTTGGATTACAATTGTGCCAGCATGCACACTGTGCTGGATCACTAACCACACGGATTTATCAGTAGACTGGTGAACCTTGGGCAGCATTCATGTCAACCTCTATAAATTATCATCCAGAATGGTAGACAATAGCAATCCTTGAACAAACGAACTCCTCTTTGCCTTCTCCTCTTGATCCTTGATTGACAATGGGGCCTCTTGAACTTTCCTGCAAAAACAAATACCCAGTGCTAGATATTATAAGATCCAAAAGTAACGGAACAACAAGGAAGATACTATATATCATGGTAAAGACATCTTAGATTCCTATTCCCTTCATCAGATTATAAACCAAAAAAAATATATATATATAACTATTTCTCTTCTGCTTTTTCGNGAACTTTCCTGCAAAAACAAATACCCAGTGCTAGATATTATAAGATCCAAAAGTAACGGAACAATAAGGAAGATACTATATATCATGGTAAAGACGTCTTAGATTCCTATTCCCTTCATCAGATTATAAAGCAAAAAAAAAACAAAAAAGGATAACTATTTCTCTTCTGCTTTTTCGGAAGTTTTCTATCGAAGGAACTGATAACAAAGATATCCTAAGGTACACTATACTAGAACAACCCAATAATAACACCACTAATTCATTTATGAAAATAAAAACTTTAATTCCGGTCTATTTGACCATAGAAAACAGTGATTTCCATTTCATGTCACAAGTTGATAGAAGCCACCAATAAGAGCGGGTCTAGCAGAATTCTAGTTGACCATTAATCCCTTAAGCATGAATAGAAGGCAGAAATTATGTTAGCAAAAATTTCAGACTTCTGCCTGCTTCACTATATGCAGCTCAAAAGCAGTAACCAGATACTTTTAGCACACTCAAATTATACCAAACTACATTGGGTTCGCTTCTTCACGGGTGCATACCCAATACCGAACCAAAATTAGTTCAATTTGTTTTTTCTAATTTGGTCCATTTCGGTTCTTCAGTCATGGAGATCATGAAAACAATGTGGAAACGGAAATGCAGAACTATGTCCTCGTCCACTGATGATGATGATCGATGACGTAGAAAAAATAAAAAAGCTGCTTTTAGAATCTCCTTTTCCTTTGCTCTTAGTATAAATAGTCATTGCATACTACTGCTTCTACTCACCACTCTTCCTTCCTCTTTTCTTGCATTAATCAAATGAAAATGAGAGGAGCATATAGATAGAGAGAGTGAGACAGATTTCTACTAACTGTCAAAACTCTTCAAGGAAGTCACACTTCTTCTCTCATGTATTGAGTGCCAGTTCAAAGCTCTCACTCTTGCTTCCTCTCATGACAAAGAAATTGGTTTCAGGACCCTAAAACCGAATACCGAAGAACTGAAATCGGTCTCTTTTTTCCGGTTTTTATTCCCATTCCTACCTTAAATTACCAGGACGACTAAAACAAATTAATGTTAGATCACTTGTGTTTGTTCTTCTAAAAGAATATGACTAACCACAATACATGTACGGCTGTACCTAATCAAAAGGTTGATGACATACAGCTTGGAACAAAAGAACCAGGTACTTATGGTCAAAGCCCTAAGCACTTCACCCAGAAGTTAGAGGTGTTCGCACAGTCTTTCCACAAGTACCACAGGTGACTTCTATTCTAAAGCTACCACCAAGGGTGGGGTATCACAGTCAAAACTCAAACCTCCAGGCTCCAACCACTGCCATCAAAACTCTGGGATAATGGGTCTGCCCCTCTTCCTTCACTTGAATACCAGACTTAGTTCACTTGCTGCAGGGCTCAAACATGTTGCGTAAGTCACAACTCACAAGTCTCTCAACCTTTGTTGATTGAGCTAAAGCCCTGAAGCTTGGGCAGACATGTTCTTATAGGTAAACATTTAGTACAAGGTCCTATTCTGAAAGATCTAAACGGTTTTCACTTAATTATACAAGTTGGTAGCATCTCTATATAAGTCTTTACAAGAAGCTACTGTACCAGAGCACAGAAAAGGACAAAATACATACCTTTCTGAGGATGTTACTACTGAGCTTTTCTTGGCTGAGATTGTTTCAGCAGGACAACGTGTTTGAACACTCTTGAAATCATCACCCATTGGCAAAATGAATGATGACAACAAGGGGTCTGGCGCAGTACTAGTTGAGGGAACTACACATGAAGACCCTCCAAATAGAGACTGCAAATTTCCTTCACGTAGTTCCTTCCTTAATAAGGAAAGTGTTGAATGAGAACCAGGTCTGCGAGATTTCCTCTTGCGCTGCATGTAAGCTGAAGTCAAGGAACTCAAAATAGCTAATTGGAGTCCCTCATTGTCACACTCCACCACGAATATAGAATTTGTCAACATAAGGGAAGAAGATGGGAGGAGCAAATAGAGATTATGGCCTCCGCAAAACTGGAAGGGACATCATTACCAACATGATTCAACCTTCCCTTAACCCCAAAATTTTACCTCTGATCTCTACAATTCTACTCCAAATGTCAATATTAACCAACTGATAAATTCACAAATGAACATGATAATATTTAATTATTATCTAACTCTTCCGTATGATATGAACAAGGAACCACAAGGCATTATAAGAAAATAAACAGATTAGCCAGAATGCATTGGAAACTTTAGTTCCTCTTTTTCTCATGATGTCAGGATTTTGAAAAGTAATAGAACTCCCTAGACGCTATGTTGATCAGCTTTTTATCATGTTTTGGATCACAAAGACACCCCTAGGTTAACTCCCTACCTCCAGAAAAGAAAAGGAAGTAAAACTAGTCTTGTCACTGATCACAACTATGAAGCTACGCAACCTAAGCAAGAGTATCAGCTTTCAAAAGACCTGCATCTTGAGTGCTTTCATTCTGTGTACAAGAAAATGATCCTTGGGTTCCAGGACCATGATAAATGACAAATACTAAAGCATGCCCAGAATGTTCTAACAGACTGACATGGAATGAAAATATAAAATTGTATGTCACTGAGACGAGTCAAAGATGTATGTGAAGGTGCACTTTGATAGTGAAGTTTAGATGGAAAATTCCTTTAAATTAGATGGATTTAGCAGCTTGCTTTCAAATGCCCAAAGGTTTGAAATAACTTAAAATGCCCCAAAAAAATTACGTCAAATTTCAAATAGTTGATCTTAGCCAAAAGGCTGAGAAAGGTATCAGAATTTGAGGGCAGATTTTCAACTCTTCCAGGAGAAGAAAACAGTGAGCACCAAACCAGAGAACCTCATCTTAAAGGCCCCTAAAAGAAACTGACATACAGAAACCTACAAAAAAGAATACCAATTAATTGCTTGCATCGAATGGCCAAAGCCCCAGAAAGTTACTTAAACAGTCAACCATCTTGATTCAGGAGCTTAATTGAACACACTCAAGAAAGGAATTTTTTTTTTTTTGGATAATGGAAGAGTTTGACATTCTCCACTGGTGGAGGACGTTCACTCCAATTAATTTAACAAAGAAATGCTTTAACCATCTGGAGAAACTTTCAAAGCTTGGAATTGTCTCCATGTTCATGTTAAGTGACATTTTTGCACAAGACATCGCTGTATACAAATAAAAGAACTACCAAAAGGGTACTACACAATAATGAACACAAAAAATGATATTAAGATACTGAACAAAGGATATTTTGAAGATATTCCCATGTTGTAAGGTAATGTGTGCAACCATGTCAACGCCCACCCTCATAGCGCAAACCGGACAAACCTACACAGAGAAGGCAATTGTGAGGAATTAGTTCTAAAAATTGCTTCCATATGCATCAGATGTTCTTGACAGAGTACTCATATCAGCAAATGAGAACAACTGTCCAGATAGGAGAAAACTATCATACAACAAGTTCAGAGGGATTCTACCCCACCCGAGCACCAACACTCCTCCAGAAAGATTCAGAGACAGACACACACATCAGCACAAGGAACAGTTAACATCTAAGCAACCCACATAACATCTCTGACTAGACAACCAAAATATATTACTAGTATAAAGCACCTCAACCAATATATATATATATATATATATATATATATATATATATATAGAGAGAGAGAGAGAGAGAGCATCAGAACAAGATGAATCTCAACCAAGAGCAATGGGTAGAACATCTTTAGCATGAGTTCACGGACATCTGAAAATGCTAGAACAGTTGCCAGAGGCATATACATGTCTCTGTACCACTCAAGAACGCCCGACACTACATACAAAAATGTAATACCATCAAAGGCAACTGTGTTAAATCATGCCATCATAACTTGAAATTTCAGCTAGTAAACTAAAACAATCAACTATCTTCCAACAGGTGAAAAGAAGTTCAACTTCTACACATTCCTGATAATTTAAGTGTAAAACAACAAAATATCCAATTTGTCTACACCAGAGAGACAGCTAAGAATATGAACCATACAACAACTGAAGAGAAAAGAGAGCGATACCCCATTCTTGGCCTCAACAGGATGCTCATCATCAATATGGCAACATAAACCAACAATATCAAAATACTCTGAACAAAAGCAGCAAGGGAACTCCTCTCTTATATCATCATCCACGTCTAGTTCCTCAAAACCCATCAACATTTCCGCCTCAAGATTCTCCCATTTCATTCCTACACCAACATTAACCGCATAAAAATCCAATCTTTAATCCTAAAAACCCCGAAACTTGTAACAGATAAAGGGAAAAACTTACCAGATCGAGACTGAAAAGCAGATTGATAGCGCCTGGAAGCAGAAGATAGACGAGCACTCCATGAATCAGCATCCATATTTGCTTCACTTTACTTTTGAATCCTCACAGATTAAGATCTAACTTCTGATTTGAAACAGTGAAAAATTCAAGTATCAATTCCACTCAATCGTTCGTTCACAAACCCTAAGAATGATGAGTTGATAAAATTATGAATTGTAAGGAGTGTCGGTGTCGAGAGAGAAAGAGAGAGTGAGTGATTTGTCGAACGAAGAGAGAAGAGTGCGATTTAGGTGTGAGAAAACGACGACGAATCAATGAAGATGATGTATAAGAAGAAGAAGAAGCAGATGATGAAGAGGAGGTAGCGAGGCCTTTAGGCTTAAAGCAGGTGAAAATGTGAAATTCCACCAAAAACAAGACGAGACTTGTCTTCCACACACCTTTTTTCTTTTTTTTTATGTCTTTTTGTTTTATTTTAATTAATCATTTTGGAAACATTATTCCTTATTTATTTATTTGACCTCAAAAGTTACAAAGTTCTTTTAACTTATTTTGAAGATAGTCTCTTGTTTTTGGATTAAGACCAAAATTAATAGTTTCTTAAGTTCATAATATTAGTACATTTTTAATCCTCTCTCAATTTTTACTTATTTTTAATAATGTATGAAATACTTAATTATTTTTCATACGCTTGGAATAAATAACAATTCTACGTAAGAAAAGGTGAGAAGAGAATGTTTTATTCTATTTAATAAAAATATTATTACAACTAAACTAAAATTCTATCTTTGGTCGTCAAACTATATCAATTTATTAGATTCACACATGGCTCTATAACAAAAAGAACTGTATCAATGTATGTAAAATTGATGTGATGAACCTCTTGATTTTAATAATAAAAAAGACAAATTTGACGACAATTTCATCCCTTTTGATTTGTAATCAAACTTCTGTTTTTAAAATTTAAAATCTAGAAATTCATCACGTTAATTTGAGCGTACAATAGGATGGAAATTATTTTCTTGATATATCATATATCAACAGTAAAATGATGTATTTAGATAATCAAAAGTAGGTTCTTACTGTAGTTGCAATAATATTTCAAACAAACAAAACAATGCATTTTTCCCTCAAAATCTCATACATAACTTCTACTTAATATACAAAAACATGATTAAATAGCTCATACATAAAATTATGGACAAAATAAATATAAAAAAAATAGGATCAAAAGTGTATAAATATTACGAATTTAAAGAGACTATTAGTACTTCAATTGAACACACAAAAATGTGTTTTTCTTCTCGCTTTCTTTATATATATATATATATATATATATATATATATATATATTTTTATTTT